>NW_010334836.1:43367-86064 GCF_000700745.2 Antrostomus carolinensis | reverse complement strand
CTGCCATGAGCAGGGACACCCCCCACTAGACTTGGTTGATCAAAGCCTCATTCAACCTGGCCTTGAACGCTTCCAGGGAGGGGGCATCCACAGCTTCTCTGGGAAACCTGTTCCAGTGTCTCACCACCCTCACAGGAAATAATTTCTTCCCAATATCTAATCTAAACCTCCCCTCTTTCAGCTTAAACCCATTGCCCCTTGTTCTGTCACTAACTGCCCTTATGAAAAGTCCTTCCCCAGCTTTCTTGTAGCCCCTTCAGGTACTGGGAGGCCGCTATAAGGTCTCCCCAGAACCTTCTCTTCTCCAGGCTGAACAGCCCCAACTCTCTCAGCCTGTCCTCATAGGAGAGGTGCTCCAGCCCTTGGATCATCCTCGTGGTCTCCTCTGGACTCGTTCTAGCTGGTCCAGGTGTTTCTTGTGTTGGGGGCTCCAGAACTGGATGCAGCACTCCAGGTGGGGCCTTACGAGTGCAGAGTAGAGGGGCAGAATCACCTCCCTCGACCTGCTGGCCACGCTTCTCTTGATGCAGCCCAGGATACAGTTATTGGCCTTCTGGGCTGCAAGCGCACATTGCCGGCTCATGTTGAGCTTCTCACCCACCACCACCCCCAAGTCCTTCTCTTCAGAGCTGGTCTCAATCCACTCGTCGCCCAGCCTGTATTTGTACTTGAGATTGTCCCGACCCAGGTGCAGGACCTTGCACTTGGCCTTGTTGAACTTCATGAGGTTAGCACAGGCCCACCTCTCAAGCCTGTGAAGGTCCCTCTGGATGGCATCCCGTCCCTCCAGCGTGTCAACCACACCACTCAGCTTGGTATCGTTGGCAATCTTGCTGGGGAATCAGGCTGCCCCATCGCCTTGGGAGCCCAAGCATCCCGATGTTTTCATTGCAGCCTGTTCTGGACCCCAGCTGAAGGCAACGGAGAAACTTCCCACAGTGCTTTTTGCTCTGGCTTACTCTGAGGACAAAGGCAAGTGAGGTGATATAGTTAATCTTTACCAGGGAAGGCTAGAGAGAGGATCCTGAGCTATCTAGCTGCCAACTCTTGCTGCCTTGGCAACAGTTTAATGGGCAATGGCCTGTATTTGAATGACTTCAAGAAAAGATGTAATCAACCATTTGCTATCTTTCTTCTATCCATTAAGTTCAAAGTACTATATAATCACTTCAATTTTCTTTCAGCAGTGATAAGGCTCAAGTATAAACCACAAAGCCTGAACTCTTAGTCAGCCTCCATGTTTTATCCCAGATTTATCTTCAGGCATCACCAGGTGCTGTATTTCTGTCTGACCCCATCTAGAAACTGGCCTCCAAGGAGGGTCAAATACTCACTTTCATACTCCTCTGTGCTGAAATGCTTTTCCTGGCAAGATTAGATAAAGCAACTTTTTTTCATTTCAGGCCATCCCAAGTAGATGCTTTATAAAAAATCTACTTTAAAGCAATTCTTTTTCTCATTTGCTCTAGGTTTATAGACTGAGACTATGGTCAGGTTATTTTTATATTCACTGTGCCAAGAACAAAGCCCAGGAATTTACTCTGCTCGTAGAAAAATACTGATTTTTATCTTAAAAAGGCATTTAGAGGATATTGTCAAAGACTTCTCTCCCAGCCACTACCTGGGCAGAATCTACAATGTGACTCAGAGCCAAATCAAGTAAAAGCATTTAGAGATGCAGTTTAATTAAGTGCAGTCAAATTGAGTAAAAATAAAGCAAAATTTGCATTATTCTTGCATTTTACATTGATGCATGATCAACGAAACATAGAAGCAGGGTTGGCAACAGAGGCTTGGATTTTCCCTTCCCTGAGTCCTCTCTGCATGGCCTTTCTCTTGCTCACCAGGTGAAGCTCAGGTTCTTTGCCTTGCAGCAGCCCCAGCCACAGGGGAGAGGAGAGTGCTAACAGATTTCCTATAGTTTAGAGCAGGAACATCAGCTGGGAGAGTCTCCTGAGATGTGGGAAATGAGGGTTCATACCTCTGTGAAGAAAGTATTAAACATCTCCCTTCCTTTGTGAGGATCCTTGCCACTTGGCTCTCAGCAAGTTTGTTATTTAAAGATGGGATTACACTTTCAGATGGTTTCTACAATGTGCCTGAAAGCCTGGAGCACCACCACCTTGGAGGGACTGACTCTCATGGTGATGCTCTGCCTGCCCAGCTGCTCCTCAGCCCACCCGGGCTGTGGCTGTTGGACCCCACAGCTCCTGCCCTGGACCCAAACAAGAGTTGGGGCCATGCAGGCAGGCACTGGGACTCACTCGTCCTTCACGCAGTGTTGTGGGTTGACCCTGGCTGGATGCCATGTGCCCTCCAAAGCTTCTCTATCACTCCCCTCCTGGACAAGGGAGAGAAAATATAATGAAAGCCTTGTGGGTCAAGATAAGGACGATTCACCAATTATCATCACAGGCAAAACAGACTCAACTTGGGGAAAATTAATTTAATTTATTGCCAATCAAATCAGAAAGGATAATGAGAAAAATTAAAACTATCTTAAAACACCTTCCCTCCACCCCTCCCTTCTTTCTGGGCTCAACTTAACTCCTGAATTTTCTACCTTTTTCCCCTTGAGCACCAGAGGAGGACAGGGAATGCAGGTTGCAGTCAGTTCCTCACACATCGTCTCTGCCACTCATTCCTCCTCAAGAGGAGGACTCCTCACACTCTTCCCCTGCTCCAGCATGGGATCCCTCCCATGGGAGACAGTTCTGCATGAACTTCTTCAACATGAGTCCTTCCCATGGGTTGCAGTTCTTCACAACCTGCTCCAGTATGACTCCTTTCCATGGGGTGCAGTCCTTCAGGAAGGGACTGCTCCAGCACAGGGCCCCCATGGGGTCACAAGTCCTAAACCTACTCCAGCCTTGGCTCCTCTATCCTTGGGGGCCACAGGTCCTGACAGGAACCTACTCCAGTGCGGGCTTCCCATGGGGTCACAACCTCCTTCAGGCATCCACCTGCTCTGGCATGGGGTCCTCCACGGGCTACAGGTGGTCATCTGCTCCACCATGGACCTTCACGGGCTGCAGGGGGACAGCCTGCCTCACCATGGTCTTCACCACAGGCTGCAGGGGAACCTCTGCTCTGGAGCCTGGAGCACCTCCTCCCCCTCCTTCTTCATTGATCTTGGTGTCTGCAGAGTTGTTGCTCTCACGTATTCTCACTTCTCTCTCCTGGCTGCTGTTGCACGGTAGAGTATTTTTGCTCCTTCTTATATATGTTATCAATTCTGTTATCACAGAGGCGTTACTGATGTGCTCGGCCTTGGCCAGCGGCGGGTCCATCTTGGAGCTGGCTGGCATTGGCTCTGTCAGACATGGGGGAAGCTTCTGGCATCTTCTCACAGAAGCCACCCATGTAGCCCCTGCTACCAAAACCTTGTCACACAAACCCACCAACAGGACAAACAAGCACCAGTTGATGTACATAGCCCAGGTCCTCAGCTTGGCAACAATCCTGCACCACTTTGAATGACACTGCTGCCCTGCCTCTCTTTGCTGCAGCCCATAGGTGGGATTTCCACATTTCTGCATCTCTGATGCAGGGGTTGTGATGCCAAAATATGGTCCAGCTGCCCCTGCCTTGGCAATTCTCTCCACAATGAACAGTAGTAGTCATGGAGATGGGCTCTGTCACACACAGTGCGCTGCAGCTTTGGCCATGGCGTGCCTCGTTGCTTGGAGGAAATATCTGGACCCCAAGGCCATGCCCTCACCTTTGGTGTGGAAGGCACCACAGAGGAGCTGCCCCAAGAAGCAAGGGGCATATCCTCACCAGGGAGTGGGGCAGCAGTGCAAAAGCCTATTTGACTCATTGTCAAATGCCAGGACACAGTCATAGCTCCAAAGCAAAGTAAATCATGTGGTAAGTATCATCTCCAACATCCTTGCACACGTGTGCATGAACACACATGCTCGCCTGTACCTGCATCTGCACACACACGTGTTTCCTTCTGTACACATACAGGTATGATCCAGCACACGGCTCGTGAACCCCAGCAGCCAGAGTACACCCTAAAAATGAAATACAGGTGTGTATCCCCATTTCAGTGTCTTGATCATACAGAGAATGAGGGAGCTTCCTGCTGCATAATAACATGCCAGTACATGCAGCAGGGACACAGAGTCTTTACAACATGCTTCAGAGCAGTGAAATTCAATATTACAGGTAGGGCTGGTAGTTCCACCCATTCTTAAGGCTACCAAACACTTCCCATTGTAAGACCCTGTTTTCAGTTCCTTATACACCAAATGCTGACTGTCTGGACTGATGTTTATGTGTGCCAGATGTCTGGATCATGTTTCTGTAGTATTGGTTTCTGCAGTTGTAGAAATTGTAGGAAGTTGTAGTTCAAGCACTTAAAATTTCAGAACTAGGGAAGATATGTTGCTTTGCCTTTGTTAAAAAAATATTCTTGAGGCCTTTGCCCTGAGCACCTTGGGGTGTCTTGTTGCTTTGGGGAAAGATTTGACAAACTCCTTTTGTCCTATGCATCTGCCTTATGTCATAATGTGAAATTGTTCCCAAATTTGTCTATCTTGTAAGTTTAAAAAAATCACCCCTACTGAGTGGAGACCTTAATTTTGTCAAATGAAGTCTTGAAGACTATTTAAGCAAAACCTGCCCTGCACACATCATGGTGTGTTCACATCCCCAGATTTCTTGAGTTGCCTGTTCATTCACCTTCACTGACTGAGTGACCAAGTCAGGTAGGGGAACAAAGCTCTCTCCTTTTGCCTGCCATGACCAGGGACTCAGAGCCCTGGACACTAGATAAAAGCCAAAAATTCCATCTCCACCCACCTATGCTACAGGCACTCCAGCACCTCCCCTCATCCTGCTTGGGACAGAAGGACTCTGATGAGACCAAGGAACCTGCTTTGGCAGAGGCAGGAGCAAGGGGCAAGTGTCCAGAGGAGTGAAAGCGACCCCAGCTCTTGGAGGCACCACATATATGCTACACATCTGGGATCTCACTCACCTGCATCTTAAAAGTACCTTTCTTTGCCCATTGTCTGTGTAGAAGGCCACTGCATATTTCTCTGATGTTTAAGCATCTTCTTTTAAATTACAGCCTAAATGTCTCTGTGGGAAGTTTGTAACTATTTGTTCTCAAGCCAATGCTGCCTTTTAACACTGGTTTTCTTGCTTAGGTATTTTTTTCTTGGCTACGTTTGTAGGTTGCAGCAATATTGTTAGACTGAGCAAAGACAAAGCCAGCATGAGGAGCTCAAAGGGAAAAACTGGAGTTTCAGTATAGGGAAAAAGCCCTCACTCCAAAGTGGAGATGGGATGAGTGACTCACGGTCTAAGCCCTAAGCTGGAGCTGGTCACTGTTCATCCTCTGCTAGCTACAAAAATTTCACCTTTCACCTAGGGGACCCCAAAAAAAACCTAATCCAAAAGCAGTGGACTGTAAGGAACACTTTGCTGTCATCTGGGCAGCAACTCCAGTGTAGTACAAACTTAGTCACAACCTGTTTTTTTCAACAATATCCAGTGTGCAAGACAGACCAACCTCAAGAGTGAAACAAATGCTCTTTCAGTAACAACATAAAAAGTCTGGCTATAAATAGTCTAGTAAGCCATATACTCAAGTATCTAAACTTAGAGAATACTTCTCATCATAATCATTCTGTGCTGCAACTTGCCAGTTCTAAGATAGAGATAACTCTTACCACCATCCTACACAGCTAGTGGGAGGATATATTCATTATTGTTTGTGAAACATTTAGGCTTCATAATGGTACGTACCACAGAAAAGCCTATAAAGCAGTTAATAACTTCATCCTCCCAGCAGGATTGATAGGGATGAGTAATAAATAAGGTATAAAACCTCATAGCAAGGATGGAATAAACACTGAAAAATTGCTCACTAAGGGGACTCATCTGCCCTGTGCACTTAATGAGGCATAGGTATATGGGAAAATTAATAAGTGATCTTCTTGAAATTGTGCATGCTGCAGAAGGTATGAGCACAACAGAGGTAAGAGTGAACAGACAATCCTAATTCTGGCATTTCCTACATTTTGATTAATTATTACACCAAACTAATAATGTGCTTTAGCACAGTTACTTGTCTGTGCATGTGTTGTGATACAAACATAGAAGAAAAAAGATATCCATGCATTCATAATATTATTTGTACAGTCTCACCATATTCTTCTGAAAAGCGTTAGACAGGGTTGCTGTATAAGGCAGCTCAGGTTTCCAGTACAATATCCTGGATTTAGGTGCTTGTCCCACAGAAAGAAACGTGCCAGACTGAGACTCAACCTCCTCTGCAAAGCAGAGTGAGAGCTGCAAAACTGTAGACTTTATTAAAAATCCTCTCACGCAAATGAGACATCTGCCCACAATGTATTCTGAAATGCTTCAAAAAAGGATGAACTGGTAAAATTAGCATTTTGTCACTACCCACTGAGACAGCAACTTTCCCAACACCAGTCTCTGTCTCTACCCACTGTAGCTTTGCTGGGAGTGACAATGGCATGTGCACACCTCGACTGTGAAATGCCTGATTATTTTTTCCCCTGTCTAATTATGGAACTGGCACTGTAAATGGGATTTCTTACCTGGGAAAGACGTTTTCATCTGCTCACTTTGACTGGAAAATCTATGAAGGAGTGAGCGACGGAGGTAACTGAGCTCTCTTCTCTGCTGTCCCCAGGCATGGTGCATGGATGGGAACCAGTGCCACCACCTTGTTGGAGCGTGGTTTCACCTCCAGCCAGCACTAGCACAGGTAGGAGTGTAGATCAGAGCTGCAGGGGAGCATGATCTGATGGCTGCTGAGATCTGCATATGTGGGGGATGTCCTGTAGCTTTGTGGTGTCTCCTGAGTATTGCTCATCTTGAGAGCGACTAAGTTTAAAATAAAAATTAAAATGGACTATGCAATTTGGTTTTCCAGTAGTACAAACAACTTGCATTAAGCATCAAGAAGGCCAAAAATATAATACCTCATGCATCCATAAATATATATATGCACATACATACACACAAACATATTTATATATATCTCTATGTGTTTCACATGTAGCCCAATAATAAGGACTGAGAAATTTGGCAGCGTCCAAAGTGGAAAATGCTCACACACTGCACCTCAGAAGCAATGATGTGGACAGGGCTGTCCGAGTACACAGCGCTAGCTCAGGTTTCCAAGGCAATATCCAAGGCAATATCCGGAGCTCAGTGTGCTGATATCTCCAAATACAGGCCCCAAGCAACCTAGTGCAATCATATAGATTCAACATTATGTTTAAGGTCATTTTTAATACATCCCCTTTATGTTTGTTCTTTTCCTTTTTATTTCTTCTTCTGTGCTGGAATAGATATTTCATGTGGTTGCTTTGTTTTCATTCTGAATTATATAGTTGTGGCTCCCTTTTTTGTTTTGTTATTGTTGAACTTCATGCGCCATTGCAACTTACTAAATTACCCTGTTTTTACAGGGCAGCTTGCATGGTTTCCTCTATCCCTCTCTGGAGATCAGGGTTTCAATAAATACATTTCACGTGGCTCTTACAGTGTTTCTCCTTTTTTATTTTCTACCCAGGAGATAAAGAAAAATAAATCTGTAAATCAAAGAACACATCCAAAGAGATAAGTAAATGTGGGAAAGAGCCTCATTCCCTCTGGAGCAACAGCATCACTTCTCAGCAGCTCCTCAGCAGGTCCTTCAGGACCAGCACAGGAGATGAGGCATTTATAGCTAGCATCACTCTCTCTCCTTTCTTTATGAGTTCCTGGTTGTGGGTACTTACTCAGTTTAATTCTGAGCTAGTTCTTTCAGGCTTCTCAATAATTTATGCTTCAACAGTGAAAATTGCCGTCCAAACTACCCCTATAAATTCATTAATGACCCCTCGGCTTTTGAAAGCTGAGACCACAAAATCCTCCCAGTGATACAATTTAATGCCAAACTCCCAACTTCTTGACAGCTTTCTGAGAATTACATGGACAATTTTAATTGTTTAGCCTGGCTGGCTGAGCCCTGGACAAGGAAACAAGGCTTCCCTTTGGAGCTGTTCAAAGCTTTGACTGAGTGCTGCCGGCTGTACCAGGATGCACTGCAAAGATCTGCACTCTTGTGGGCCTCTCGTCAGTCCTTTTTTATTATCTCCATCTTGGTAAGAAGAGCTGGCCATTTCCAATACAACATGACTTCGTGTTGTCTCAGATTCCCCTTATGCTCAGACGCAGGTGAGGCAATTCTTGATAGCTGCCGACTTGGATGACAAAGCCTCCCTGACACAATACACTACATCATCTCTGCAACACAAAAGTTGTGATATAAATAAATCTTTGCCCTGACTCATTCAATCAGGTGTATGAGAATGGTATATAAAGATATGGCAGGTTTCATATGAGATCTCCATGTTACATATTGCATGCAGTGTCTAATAAAATATGAAACATTTAATTACAGTGAGCGATTACTCTCATTTCTTCAGGACCCTTAGAGCTCTGGCAATTTGATGAGAGAAGATTTGAAAAATGATGCATGAGAGCAGAAGTGATCAAACATACTGCATGAAAAAAACCCTGCCACCTGAACAAGGGCACTGCAGTACTTTTAAAAGAAACCTCTGAGTTTCGATCCAAAATAAAGGCACCTTTTTCAAAAAGAATTATGTGCTTCTGGACAAAGATACGACAAACAGCACTGGTTACACTTACAGGCTTATCTCTGGATTTATTATTTTTCAGGGTTAAAACAGACTCACTAGTAAAACCAGTGGGATGTGATTTCTGTGTTTGTTTAATCAAAATTATTATTCACTTGAAAGTCTCCTACAAGGCAGTCTCACTGTATTATTTCTCCTAAGCCCTTCTTAAGTCTTTAGACCATCAGGGTTACAACAAATGTGTGTGAGTTACTATTCTATTACCCATGAATGTATTTTTAAATGGTCTTAAGAAAGAAGGCACTAAACTAACCAGCCTGTTTGGCTATTTTGCATAAGAGCTGTCTCCTTTGTCACGGCTCCAAGAAGGGTATGGAGCTGGGGAGGAGACATGGAAGACCACCTTATGGTTCTTTGCAAAGCATCCATGCTGACGTGGCAGCTCTGAGGAGATGGCCCCAGAAGGAAGGGCAGGTGAAGCAGTCACGGAGGATGTTAATGCCAGATTCACCTCTCTCCTCTGATGAACTTTGTTTTTCGATCTCCCCTCTCTTGCAAGATAACATTAACTGATGACAGCTGCTGAACAGCAGCACAGTCTGATTCTTCACAAGTGACTATTTGACTTACATACATTATTCTACTGCTGGGTATGCAATGGTGTGGCAGGGCGAAAACACAAGCATCTACAATTGTTTCCAAATGCCAGTTTATTTAAATAGGGTAAAACTGTGCATGCTCCTGAAGCAGACACTTCTATAAATGAGACTGGTACTAACTCAGCTTTGCAAGGAATGATGCAGCTGTGATGTCATCTGTCCCAATGTCCTTAGTGCTCAACACCTGCCTACTAGGAGATTCAACCCCTGTTTCCCAGGGGGCCTGCAGGCATCTGAGGTCTAGCCCATGTCTAGGTGCCTGCCTTTTAACCGTGGGGCCTCTGGCTTGTGACTATAGCACAAGATCTGCCAAGCAGCCCCTCTCCTATTCTCTTTCCTCAGGTGCAGATCTGGCTCATGAGTGAAAGGACATCCTCCCCCAAAAGGCTGAATCTTCTGTCCTACAAAATATCTTTGTGAAGCCTTGGACAGAAAGGAGCAAGCAGACATGCAGATATAAATAGCCTTTGCAAAAACCATGTAAAGACACTGTTGTGTTTCCTTACAAAATAAAACACGAGAGACCAGATGTCATTAGAAAAAATAACATATCCCTTAAGTGTTAAATCCTCCAACCCAGCTAGCCTCTCCCCAGAGATCTCTGGGGCTCTACCAGAGTCATCATGCCCATTTTGCATGGTCACCAAGCCCATACCTGCCTAAGTCCTTAGCTTCCCCTGTGTCCCTTCCAGTGATATTTTTTAGTTTGCCTCTCTTTGTTGGTAATTTTTCATTTTGTCCAGTCCTTCAGACAAGAAGAATGGCTACCTCCCCCCAGCTTTGGCAAAAGCACTATCCCCAAGCCCGTCATTGACTGTAGGTTCACAGCATCACCTCTGGTTTGGTGCAGACCTGGCCCAGCTTGTCTGTCTGTGCAGGTTACATAGGCAGTGACAAGTACAGCAATTCCCCCAGCAAAAATCTCATTGTACCTCTCAGAATCCACCAGCTGTATTAAAGGGCTCCACAAATTGCCACAGCAGTCCTGGCATATTAACTGCATCTTTGCCTAAAAGGCCATAGACTCCAGACGTGGGTGGGATTTCTTAGCTTGCCTTTTTCATTTGCCTCTCCAGTGGGACTTACATAGCTCAACTGATATAACTAAAACGTAACTAAATAGATTTTTAAAAAGATAGCACATCTCTCCATCACAGGCAGTTCAACAGTTAGCTGACCAAAAGATGCTATTACAGAAACCTGAATTTGTTGTCTATTATCAGGGAAAAATATTGAAGCCACTGCAATGTTTTTATCATCTATTTGCATGGTTGTTTGGGGTTTTTTTTTAATGAGACCAAAACGTTTAAAAAGTATGATCTGCCAGATCATATCTGGTATATTTTTGATTTGTGAACATATATACGTTATTGTTATTGCAAAATGAAAAAAAGTAAAGGGAAAGCATTTAATTTTACTCTTGCATTAAGGTGAGATATTTTTTCTCATATGTCTGTGAGCATAATATAACACTCTGTACACTAGGCTTTTCAGAAATTAGTTTCAGTGAAAACTACCTTGTCTTTTACACAAATACAGATCAACAAACTTTCTCAGTGTGAGTTTTACATACAAATTAAACAAAGACACTTTAACTACATTGTTAATATTACTCTATGGTTATTTGCTATTTGTATTATTGTAGCACTTGTAAGCTGCAATCCTAAAACAAGAGACATTCGGTAGGCACAGCTAGCACAGGCAAGCCTTATCCCAAAGACCCACAAGCCAAATATAAAAACAAGAGACAAGAGACACTGAAATAGGTGCTGAGTAGAGAGAGACAAGAAGGCAGCATTGGTTAATGTCACATACACTGGTTGTGGCCCACCGGCAACCTAACATCTGTCATGTCTTTGCAGGACACCATGGAAAAAGGAGTTTTGAAGAGGTCTGGCCAAAATTTTAACTTGGACTGAAGGAGGTGGTTCTGCAGCACAGATGTGGCTCAGAAAATATTGCAGAGCTGACAGGGTTAAATTTATGTTCCTGGGTAGGACTTCTCAGAGATAAGAGGTATGGAGAAACGAGAAGACAGCCAACAGCAGAGTTGTACAGGGTACCACAGAAAGCTGGGGAGGCAACAGGAGCATCCCCTGAAGGATGTACCTCACTGGGTAATTAGGGAGATGACAAATTATGAGGGAATCAAAGGATACTCTAGTTCCATCACTAGTGTCAAGACATTTTCTTAAAATGAAAAAATTTAGTTTAATGGTTGATGAGGTAGTTTGTTCTGAGCGTGATCTCCTCCTGCAGCTCCATGACAGCAGGTAGTACCATCAGATACTGTCACATCAGTTTCAAGGCAATTATAAAAGAGAAAATAACCTGTACAGAAAGGCTGGTTACTTATTTTTAGCATTGCTACTTAGGCTGGTTAGCATGGCAGAACATACTCTACTCTCTAAGAGGGATTTTGCTATGGCTTAATCCCAAACCAGAACATCTAAGGTACACACCTACTGGCCACCATGAAATTTCTTTTCGAAGTCCTATAGCTCTCCCTTTTCACTCAAACTTTACAGGCTTTGTAAAAGCTTATCAACAGGTGTCGAGGTGTTGTGATTTTATAATTTGAGATCTTGAGTTCTTGGTATTTGTTAGTCATGGGCTTCACTGAGCTAAATTCACCTTACCACAAGGAATGTACATACCCAGACAATTTCCTCCCACCTTTCCATCACACGCCTAGGCAGGCACCCAGTTTGGGGAGATGCTGAATTAGTCATGTGACGCTGCCTGTGGCTATTAGGAAATAACTCTTGCATCTGTTTTCTTGGCATCAGACAAAAAATGCACTTACACATCTGAAACCTGGCTTTTAGTTACATGAAAGGTATGCACAGAGTTTAAATCTAACCACTGCTGTTGAGGCAGCTTTTGATGCTTCTCTCTCATAGACTTCATGTTCCAGCTGTGTTTTTCCTGTAGTGGAAGGAAGCCTCAATCCTGACACCAGTGCCTGCTCCTATTGAAGTCAGAAGAGAACATGCCATTACCTTGGCCTAGAGTCTCAAAGGCTATTAATCAGCTTAACTTCTGTCTCCACTGTACGGGCGATACACCAATGCACACTGGTTGCAGATCTGCCCTTGCAGGTTCATACATCATCTGCTCTGCAGTTTGTTGATTTTCTGGATTGAGAACAGGAAGAAATAAAGACACTCTCAGAAGTGATGGCCACACTCCTAGCACTGCATGGCATGGCTATATTCACCTTGCTGAGCTAGACAAGTTTCCAGAGAGAAACTGGTGTGTTCAGGAGTAAAAATCTGCAGGAACTTGCCAGCTTTCTACCATATCAGAAGTAAGGGCTTGCACTGCTCTTTCAGGTTCATTCACTCCATGACATGACAATGTTGGTAGACTTCAAAGTCTTCCCTTTCTTCTGTGGGGATCAGCAGTTTCTCAGCTTGGGGTGGGATGACTAATCAAAGCTTTGTAAGCATGCCATAGCATTTACAGGGGATATAATTTATACAGTAATAATATATATATTCATGGATTTGATTTCTGTGCTTTCTGCAGTCCATATGCAATGAAAGAAGAGAATTAATGTAAAACTTCACTGATCTGATATGACATGTTTTACAGTCAGAGCACACTCTTCCCAAAAGCATAAATTACTCTGTATGACACAATCAGGTGAATGAATCAGATATAAATATCTAAGAATCACTGTTGCAGGCCTAAGTCTTAATGAATGCCCCGTGGATGAAGCAAACTCTATAGCTGGCTCTGAACAACTTACTGCCTGCTTCAGCAGCATTTGCAATATAATTTCTTAAAATACCATGCAATAAGACACCAGAGTAAATTAATCTAATACAGCTCAGACACACAGTGTGCTGGCCACACCTTTCCCTCAGACCCAATGCCTTGGTTTTTTCCCCTGCTTACTTCACGCCAGCTCTCAGCCTTTGCATTTCCCACATAACAGTCCCTGCTTTTCCACATCAGTAAGTGCCAGTACTGGCAAGAGAGCAAGTGTTGCCCTTTCAGTAGCCCCCTTTACAGCACATTTCCCCAACTCAAGCTGGCCAAGATGATTCATTTTAAGCACCATATTATGCTGTCCATCCAGTAATCAAATGTGAATAACAGCAAATCTTTGCAGAATTACTGCTTGCTTTCTTTTTTCCTAAAGCAGAGTATGTGTGGTAACAACTAAATTACTTCAGACTGGCCCTAAAAAAAAAAACAGTTATGGTAAAAGTAAAGACTCATGTCTGGGTCCCTTACAATGATTTAACCAAATGCAGAGTACTAAACAGAGATTTTTACCCTAAAGATGTCCCTCTCTCATTTGTTCCAGGGGGGGATTACCATTTTCTCAATCTATCCACCTCATTTGGGAGATTCTCTTGCTTGGAAAGTGCTGTTTTGATTCAGTCCCAGCTCCCCAGGTAGCACAGAGGGTGACACTTACTTCCTTGGAGTTTAACAAATCTGTCCGGGCTTGAGGAGCTGGAAACTGGTTTGCAAAATCAGGAGGAGATTGGGCCCAGCTCAAAGCTTTATCACCCCTTTCAGGCAATGGCACAGACCTGGTCCCCGTGGAAATAAGTGACAATGTTTCTGACAACAATCCAAGACCACAGTTTTAACCCAGCAGTATCATATCTGGCCATTTATTCTCTAGGCCAGCAATTGAATACAAACACTAAGCCATTTTGCTATACTGTCATGAGAGAGGGGAAGCTTATATATAGATTTAAAGAGTGCTCACCCATATGGAAAGAAAATGCACACTGCAAGGAGATGGATCAGAAAATATCCAAGCCCTGCCAATACATCCCAGCAGTTTTGATTTGGCTTCTGGTGTGTGGAAAATCTTTGTTATGGATTGAGGGGAGTTGATTCCTAGAGGAACGTGGCCTCTGAATCCTCAAGAACCCTTTCAAAGGCTCTCAGAGGATCTAAGGCTCTCACAGGATCTAAGGCTCTCACAGGATCTAAGGCTCTCACAGGATCTCCTCCACCTCAGGGATACCAAGAAAATAATGCAATCAACAAAGCAAAAGTAGCAGAAGAGATGCCCTGAAAGCCCTATGATCATCAAATTAGTTAGAATTTTCCAGGATTTTTTTAGTCTCCTACATTACATGAGGAGGGAAAACTGGTGCTAGGCCTCTTTGCCGCCATGGTACTTGTTTGTAGGGCTGTGCCAAGTCCTGCTTTAGCAAACAGAAATGATCCCACAGCCAGGGAGTCCCAGCTGTGAGCAGAAACACAGCCCCGCATCATGGTCATCAAAGGCCACAAGCTTACTCAGCTCATCCCTGAACCCTCATAGACTTCATAGTCCTGGATCTGAGCCTCCCTTCCCGCCTTCCAGCTGAGCTGGAAGAGCCAAGGACTCAGTCTCCTCTCTGTGCAGACAGGATTTTTAAGCTGCTTTTCGCTTCCCTGTGGCTAGGGTGCTGCAAAGTGCCCAGCACACCCTGCCCTGGACATTCAGTATGCAGCCACAGCTCCAGGTCTGCAACACAAAGAGACATCCAGCCGGACAAATCTGCAAAAGAAGATTGTGGGGATGGGATCCGCACAGGACAATAGTTGCCTCTTTGCAGTGTCACAGCTTGGAGCTTGGGGTGGTGTACAGGGGAATATTTGAGCTTTTCTTGTACCCAAGAACAGCCCCACTGTTGAAAGGGCAGAGTCCTGCCACTAACTCCTGCTTTTCTAGGTATTAGATAGAGGCATGCTACAGCCCTTGATTCAAGCAGTTAATCGTGTTCCTTAAACATTGTCAATAGAGGCTTGTTTCTCATTAAACCACCTGAAAGCAGATCTACTGTCAGTCCCAAGAGGTAAATAAAGAAGAAAGGTATTTGTTTCCAGATACAGTTCAAAGACAACAAAACCAAGAACTGCTGAAACAAAAACAATTATCGTTATTTTTTTTTTCTGCAGCTTGAAATAAATTCCCCAAGTGTTATCCTACTGAGGGAGAGCAGCACGGCAGAGATACTAGCCTAATATTTCATGTCGTCCACATGGGGTGATAGGAGATAGCTTGAGAAGTTAGCAAATTAATGGGACAAAAATCGTACTCTCAGCTCCAGAGATTTAGATGGGCATGAACTGATTGAGGTCAAAGATCCAGTTATGGGCTTACAACAGCATAATCAAGACTGTGGTCCCAATAGTTACTCAGTAAAATATGGTCAGACAAGCAAATACAGATGTGTTTAACCATTGATAGATAGATATATAGAGCAATGCATCTGAATTTTCCTGCCCTCTCTCTGCCAGCAGGTCCAGATGACCCAGTGCAATTCTGATCTGAATTAGCAGAGCAGTGAATGCTTACAGTCAGAAGCATCAGCTCACTTCTGCAAACAGCAGGTTAAAACCCTTGCAGCTGGTGGATGTACAGCAGGCTTGATGTTGGCCCCAAGCCTGCTTTTACCTAACTTTTTTTGTTTGCGTATGTGTATTCCCTTTATATAGGTAAAATGCACCTGTTTTTGTGAAAGGACACAGCTGCACTTCCTCAGTCTGGACTTTGAATTCATTGTTTCCCGAAGTGTACCTTATCTCTGTGCTTCCTAAAAAATTGCTGCAGTCTGGCATGCCAAAGAACTAGGCTGTGTTCAGGCAGATAGCAGAGTCTTGGGAAATCCATACAGGAGAATTCCTAACTGTTAGCCCTTCAGTGGCATCAGGAACTCCATTACAACTCAGGCCCTTGCTTTTCTAGCATAAAGCATTCATGGTCTCCCAATGGCTCTGTGCTTGGAAACAGTTGGCTGCACGGCCATATGACGAATATGACCAGACTTCTGAGATAGGCCATGGGTGCTGCTGAAAACTTTGTCACTGCTTGGTTTTGTAAATCCATGCTTCCTCAACTCCTGTGCTCAAAATGGAAATGAGCTTCCTTGCTACTGCAATTGCAGCCAATTTGGCTCTGCAGCAAGACATCCAGGTAACCCTGCAACCTGAAGGGGGATTGATCGCAGCCCATGGTTCCCACAGGCAGCGTGCACTGGTGGTGGGAGAATGGTCACAAAGTGAATGGCCAGGATGAGTCAGGAATGAGACAGATGCCTCCCTGCCTGCCCTTCTGCAGCTACAGGAAGGTTCATGAGGTCCCTCATTCTCCTCTAGTACATGGACAGTTGAATGATACCCCATCACTAAACCAATTGCCCATCTTTCTCACTTTCTTACATCTTTATTCCACTTGGGCTTGGAGGAGGGAGGTATGCAGCTATATTAGCCAGACTCCCATTAATCTTTAATGTTTGTCATTTGCTTTTGTTTTCCAAATTTTTCCTGCTGTCAGCAGGGAAAATAACAAAGATCCTGATACTAGAATATCAAAAGAAGCAGTGAGAGTCAAGAAACTGAACAAATGGGTACATCATCCACAGATGTGACAGATGTCAGACATGACTCCCTTAACTTTTGCTCGTTCTTTTAGCAAGGCTGAAAAAAGCCCCAACTTTCATAATTAATGAAAAAAAACATATAGAAAATAACAAATAATACAACATCTCAGGTCACCACAGCCTTGACATCCTGCTCTTCATACCAAGGAATATCAGAGGTGATTTGATTTTCCAAGAAATGTTACTAATTGCTTGCAGTCTGTCAGAAAGTCTGCTCTCATTATCTCCTCTCCGCTATTATTTACTAATAAGCCACATCCATTCCTACAGCCTAATCTTCAACTATCAGCTAAGAACAGTGCAGTACCCGAATGCTGGAGTCTTTGCTGACATGTCCTGACCCTTAGCAGCATCTCCCAATCCCTATGTGCTAATTCCCAGTGTACAAGGTGCACACTGTGACAGAAGTCTGAAAAATTTGTCCCCAGAAGCTGTCTTAACACTCAGCGTGCAGGATCTGGCATTCCTTTTGCTGCACAGTGCTAGACCCAGCTCTCAGGCTCTGCCTTTCTGAACCAGCCCCAGCAGCAATGGCCAAATGCTTTAACCTCCTTGAGAAAAGAAATGCCTTACTTGCTGTCTGGCTGGTCATTAAATAATACAATTCCATCCCCTTCTGCCAGCTCCAGATGGGAGCTGGGGATCTCCAGCCGCTCCTGGGAGGCAGATGCTCATCTCCCCCTGAGCTGTGGCTGCGGGCAACAGTCCTGGGTAGCCCCACCGAGGTCAACAGAAGAAGGACCAAACATCCCTATCCTTTTTGTCATCCCCATGGGTTACACATGTGGTCTGGCAATGGCTTTTGCACTGCTAGTGCTTCTGTTCCTGGTAAACAAAGGGACACCTGCGTGTCTGGTTGGCACCTTTCCCAAACGCTCACAAGGGCATTTGTCCTGGGCCCATTAAAGCCAATGAGTCTTCCCCTTCATTTCAATAGGTTTCTTAAAAAGCTTAAAGAAAACCCCATATAACCTCAAACTATGCATCACTGCAAGTGAAAGAACTTGAAATTCAATCCTCTGTGTTTAAAAAATAATTATTAGGATTTAAATGATAAAAAAGAGACACAGATTGCTTTGAGTATGCATCATAGCTTACGTGCAAAAGTACCTAATAAGATCACAGGTTTTCAGCAGCAAATTCTATGCTAGCTCAGATTTTATTCTGTAACTTTGATAAACAACTGAAACAATGTGGGCTGATGTTTATCATGTTTCAGATCCTCAGTTGCCTTGGTTATTATTTCTAGACAGAATGTAAAGCCAAGGCTTGTGTTCTTCAGTCCAAGAAGAATATTTTAAGAAAAAATATTCCAGCCCATCTCCTGAACCTACCACCTGCAGAAGATCAGCTAAACTGAAGGTGAAGCAAAACTAATAACCCAGCAAAGCAAAACTCCTTTTCAGTGTAATACCTAAGGTAACACAGTTGCATAACATCCCCTACAGAGAGCAATGAGTGTGTGTTATAATCCAGGGCAAAGAACGGTGACCACTAGACTGGTATTGATAGAAAATAACTCTGTAATTGCAGAGTATGGATTTGAAACAAGAGTAGAAACTCGTGTGTTCACAGCAGTAAATATCTGTTATATGCCTTCTAAGACAGAAATTCTGATTCTGATTTTGCCACCTCTTTCAGAGGTGGCAAAACCCAAATAAAAAAAAAACCTCTTTCAGAGGTGGCAAAACCCAAATAAAACACCAGTGCTCTTGTGACAATAAAGCTTTTATATGCTAGTAGATGGGATGGGACAGGATAGTTGTAATAGTAATTGTCACAAAATCAGAGAGTAGTTTAAGTTGAAGGAGATCTCTAGAAGTGACTGGTTCAACCTCCTTCTCAAAGCAGGGCTAACTCCAGGTTAAGTTAGGTTGTTCAGGGTCTTGGCTAGATATATTCTGAAAGTACCCAAGGATGGAGATGCCACAGGCTTTCTGTACAACCTGACCCAATGTATGTCCCCCATCATGGTGCAGAGTTTTTCCTTCTAATGCAGTAGGAATTCCCCTTGCTGCTATTCACATCTCATGCCTCCTGTCCTTTCACTGGGCAACTCTGAAAGAGGTCTGGCTCTATTGCCTCTATATCCCCCATTAGGCAGATGAAGGCAGCAGTAAGATCCCAGCTCACCTCTCTCTTCCTTGGACTAAGCCATCGAGGTTGTCTTAGGCTCTCCTTGTATGGCATCCACTCCATCCTCCTCTGAACCCCCAAACTCCAGTCTCCAATTTATGTCTTGTACTGGGTCCCCAGGCTCGTCATGGTGTCCTTGAAATAGCCTCACAAGTATTCAGTTGAGGGAAATAATTGCTTCCCTTGACCTGCTGGCTATGCTTTTGCTAACAGTGCTGAATTTGCAGCTCTGCAACCCCACTGCAAGGGTAGATTGCTGACTCAGCTTGACTGGTCCACTGGGTCCTGCCACTCCTTTTCTGTGTCTCCAGGTCCCTTCAGACTGGATCCCCCAGATTCCAGCCTCTGCTGATGTTTAGCATCACTCCAGCACAGATGCAAGACTTTGAATTTATGTTTATTGACAAATACTCTGCACAATTTGGTTTCAGGAGTGATAGGAGAAGCTGTATCAAAAGCCTTGCTAAATAAGTCTAGTCATAAACTCAGTAATAATTGCTAGGGAAATAAATTAATGCAGAAATACAGAACATGTGTGCCTATCCGTGCCCTATTCAATAGTTTTAGCATGAAACAATTCCTGAGAAAGCCCTGGGCTTTTTTGACATGGAAGATGCAAATGTCCAAGCTCTGTTTCAGCATCAACATTGGATACCATCAACACTTAGACAAAGCTGTATGTTGTGTGCTAAACTCCCTGAGAAGGGAGTTTAGCACACGTGAGGCTTGAGGTTGTGACAGCTACATTTTGCCTAATGTCCCAGCTAGTTGATTTATACCTTTCTGAAGGTTCTGGTGTTGGTTGGTGTTGGCATATTCCAAGAACCTTCAGATACAAAAGATCATTTCAAGAGTTATCATTCAGATATCATTCCATTGAGGAAGACAGACAATGAAGGAACTCAGGGAATTGAAGGCCAGGAAGGGAGAATGGTATGTGAAGGTGATCTAATATGGAATTGTAGGAAGGCTTTCATGTAATTGTTATTAAAACATAGCAATATTTCACTGTGTATTACTAATGAAAGGGAAAAACAGCTCTTGACAGAAAAAGATGGCACATAACTGTAAGATCAGCCAACAACATATAAAACCCTAGAGTCAAGGAGCAGGGACCAGGGGCAAAATGGTATTTAGGTATCTATCTAAAACTGAGAAAGTATCTAAATTGGCACTGAAATCAAGTAGCTGGTAACTAAATACATGTGTTCAGAAACTATTAATGAAGGGAAAGGCTGGAGTAGTATATTAGGAAAGTATGCTCTGGATTAAAATGTTCTATGTGTCTAAAGAGGCAAGTCTACACATACTTATAGAAATGGTAAAGGTTTCATTTGCGTAAAGGTTCAGGACTGGGGCAAATTTACTTGAACTAAACTCACTTGAATTTCATCACAAATCTGGAGACATTCCTGATAGATGGTTCATTTAATTTTTGACTTTTCCTCGTGACATGGTAGCTGAATCGATACCTCGAGTCTATTTCAGTCCTTTCTATTTAAAAGGTTATCTATGTTTAATTTAAGCATATTCATTTGATCAAAACCATTCAGCCATGTCTGTTGATTTTTCAACTTTCTCTCAAAGATTTATTTTTTGACATTGTGGACTAGATTGTACTTTTCTTTCTGAAAAAAGTTTTCTAAATCAAAGTAATAACAAGCAAGCCTCTTATTAGCAACAAGAAAAACAGAAATAAATCTAGACTCATTCAAAAAGCAGGCTGTAATATTTTCTAATTATTTCCATAACCCTAAGGAAGCCACATTTCCCAAGAGAGCACCTGAGATAATCCCTGAATATTAAGAAATTAGTGGAAAATGTAGCAGATTTAGCAGGCAAATTTGAGAGAGAGGATTGAGCACCTGGGAAAGAGACATGCTTCAGCATTCATTAGAGTGGCTCTTATTTCTCACAATGGAAAACAACGTCCATCACTTTTCATTCCTCAGTCACACTGATGATTCAGAGAGTTTTACACTACAAATAATTCTATTTTTAAAAATAAGTATTTCAAGTACCTGATTGCTATATGAACAGCAGACTCAGGTATGAAACTTCGCCAAAAGTGCTAAGAAAATAATTTTTAAAATAGGATCCAGGATGCGAATTGTGTCACAGAAACATTTTATTTAATAGCTCTCAGTAAGTTAACATCCTTGCTCTTGCCCTCTGCCTCTTTAGATGAAAATTATTAATTTTGTCTTACTACTAGGAATAGTAGGAACACATTTTCTAATCAAGAAATGCTGGACTTCTGTCCTCTTAAAATATGGAGCTGATGGGCTTTTGCAAAATTTCACTTGGAATCACTGCAAAGATTTGTCGTCCACTGTAGAAAATGTGTGCAGTCCTGAGAAGCTGATTTATTTTCAATTAAATACTCTCAGAAAACACTGTGAGCACTTTTTGCATTTCTTTCGCAGCAGTCCCAGCGCAATCAGTTATTCACAAATCAATCATGGCTGCTCTGGAGTACTGCATTCCCACTTCCTAAAGTCTCGGAAGACCAAGTTCAGGTAATGTTTTCCATGGGATGGCTTATGACTTTTTTCCTCCATCTTGCTTTTGGATGAGGCTTTGAAAATTGGGAGCTGTACACCTCTCCATGAGCAGGTGGAGGGCAAACAGCAGTGGCTGCAGAAGAGCAGAAGCTCACCACCAGGACCACCTCCCTCTTCGGAGGATGTTTCCCCTGTGTGTGGTCCCTTATGCCCAAAAATCCTTCCCTGTGAAGCTCAGGGCACATGCTGAAGCACTTAGAGAACTGGGCACTACTTCCTTATCCTTAGGCAAAGAGGAAAGAATTTGACACCATCTTAAAAGATCTCAAGCCCTGCTATAGCAATAGAGCAAATGCTCATTGAGCACAGCAAGAGGAAAGGGGTTTGAAATGATGTTTCAGTGCTTCCTTTGAGCTCATCAGTACCCAACAGACTTCTGTAAAACAGCAAGGAGGACTTAACTTTACATAGACATGCATGTGTATAAGCTATCCTCTCTCTCTTTGCATACATAATCTTATGTATGCATATAAATGCTATGATACGTTTGAGCTTTCTAGGCTAACGTTAGATGCTACTCTTTAATCTTAATCTATTTCACAAGTGAGCCTGCTCTTCTGAACTCCTGAATTTTGTAGGAACAAGGAGGGAAGCTTCTGTCTTTGATTCTGGCATTTTCATGTGAAACATGATGACCCAGCTAGATGCTGATTTTGACAGTCTCTTTTTTCTTTCCTTTTAATCTGTATTTTCAGCATGCATAGAAGTATCACTTTTCATATACCAATAATTAATTTTACCTGAAAAGCTGTCACATACAAACTAAAGTGGGTATCTCTCTTTTCCCTTGTTTCTCACCCCCCACACATGCACGTTAATTACAAGCAGAAAGCACAAATGACACTACATACTCTACAGCATCTGTTCAGGCCTTAATTAATCCAATCTTCACACAGTCCCCATGGCAACAATGCTCAACAGACTCCTCTGACTTGGAATATTCAATAGAGCATTTTACACTACATATTTTATTCAAATTATGGCCACAGAATTACTTCTGTGCTAGCAATGCAGTGTCAGTGTTGATGGGAACAGAACGAGTCCTTGCTCTACTTGACCCCTCCTCATGCATTACCTCATTAAAATATATAATGGTGTTCAAGCTAAGTCACATTAAAGCAGATACACTCTTTTTCAAAACCTAGAAAGAAGCCCATCACCACTTTTTTATGTTTAAAAGAAACTCTCAGGCTTCAGAAAATGAATAGGAATATTTTGCAGTGCTGCGCCTGCAACTCATAAAGGCCATTATGAAACTATTGATAGCAAGAAGGTATTTCCTTGGCATACTTCCTATCTTTCTAGCCCAGCTATCTTATCAGCTTAGGCTGAAGCATGTGTTTTGGCAAGGTGTGATCCCCATTATTTAAAACCTAAAGGGGGCTGGAGTAACAGTGGCTGTTACAGCTAATGAGCGAGCTGCTTATTTAAGTTGTTGGGTGGGCAAGGGACCCCCATTCTCAGTTTTCAGTCACATTCTCTCTAGCTACATTGAACGAGGCACCAGACTGGATGTCTCCATCACCATGGTGTCAGGCTGCTCTGCCAGCCAGGTGTCAGGACCCTCTGCTTCCCTGGAATTAAAAGCTTGTCTCAGCCCCTCTGTCGCAGTCCTGACAGCCCAAGGCCAGGAGCAACCTATTGCCAACCCAGCCTCTCCCATAGCCAGCACGGCACTGGGAGGCTCTTTGGATAAACCCTGTTCAGCCAGCCTCAAAGAGGGAAGTCCTAGCTGTCCCTGCTGTTTTCCACCTCGTATGTGCCCAGCAAGCCCCTTCCCCAGGGACAGCTGTGGGGAAGAGCTGGCAGAGGATCCCTGTGTCCCCAGGCCAGGCTCCCTTGGTTGGGCAGGAGCAGGGTGCTGCAAGGGGGCAGAATGACACCTGCTAGTTATCAACTGATAAACCCGCAAATTATCCCTGTATTAAAAAACAAAATAAAAACCAAAACAAAAAAACAAAACAAAAAAAAACCCCAACTAATCAAACAAACAAAAAAAAAACCCCTGACAAATGACTGGAGAATGGACTTGAGTATAGCAGCAGGCAGGAAGGAGGCAGGAGCAGGTGGGTTCAGGTCATCACTGTGCACCAGCGACAAGTGGATGGGGGGCACATTGGCTTGGAAAAAGGTCTGCATGTTTGCATCTCATATGATGCCATATCTTTCCTCTGGGTATTAAATTACAACTTTAAACACTGACAGCATGCACACAGAGTTAAAAAGAATTATTTTGCTATTGTATGCAGAGAACTATGTTGCTCTGAAGGTATGTACAAATTAAATGTTAACCTGAGTCCAGGGATAATCTAATTATTGCTTCCTTTTGAAGTAAAAGGCACAATATTTACTGAGTAAATTATGGAACTCTAAAGGTAAAACTTGCTTTGAAGATTAAACAACACACATGTTGGTTATTATAACCATACGTGACCCTTGTTTCTTTGTAAAAATTCAAATGAATTCTGAATTTGCACAGAGATGCTGCGTTTCAGAAGGCACTACTTCATAACCTTGTCAAATGTCTTTTAACAGTAGCTGAAATGGCAATGTAACAGAGAGCATCCAATATATGTGAAGCTGTTTATGGGATACATGTAGTGCACAGCTACCCTGCAATACAGAAGAGATCCCCATTTTAGCATAGAGGGGACACTATCAGCATGGGGAAACTGTCCTCACCACCATGGGCCAGGCTTGTGGGCCAGATCCCCAGATGTTTACACCTCCAGCCTTAGGAAGATGCCTGCTGGAAAGGGCCCAGACCATCCTGGTTTTGTGCAGGGGGGCGGTCACAGCATAGCAACGAACCTAGAGGCAAGACCTGGCACCTCCAAGAGAGTTTGGCAGCTCCAGTGAGACTAGACAGTGCAATCTCACATTCCTTCTCTGTCAGTTGTGGGTCCTCCTCCTTTCCACGAACGGATATAATCCTTCTTGCTACCTGGCTGTGAATTCTTGCACCATATTAATCCCAGCCCATCATATTCAGCTTTACTTTCAGCACTAGAGCTATTAGTAATGTAATTGTATACTAAATCACAGTTAACAAAATGCACAATTGAATAATAACAAATTATTGTTGTAATAATGTCATTTCATAGAATGCCTATATGGATTTTTTTCATCAGCAGCTCCCTGAACACTGTGCAGAAGAAGCAGTTTCCACTATTTCTTGCACTGCTTATTCCCCCAGTCACTTATTTTTGAGTCCATTTTGCTTTGTCTGTCAGTTTGAAAAACATCATGTTGAAATGCAGCATTTTGTCTGAGTCTTTCAAGCTTGGATTCAGGTCTGCATGGTCCAAATATCTGACAACCTTCAGATCTCTTTTATGTTCAGGCCCTTCTCTGTAATTACCCCAGAAACACAGACAGAAGCTGCAGAAATAATAGGCTGGAAACATCTGAGCAACGTTTAGGGAAACGTTTCTGCTTATCAGAAGGCAATCGGGAAATTAAGTGGTGAGCACTAATTGAGTTACATTTAATTGAAATTATAGATGGAAGGATTGCATTCTGGGGAATTTCAGTTGCCCAGATGTTCTGAGCTCCCAGTTTCCCAGAGTATTTTTAGTTCGGTGTCTGTAAAGTCATGTTCAGAATATTCGAGGAGTATGTCAGAGTCCCAGCCATCTCATGGGGTTTTTAGTTCATGAGACTCTAACGCAGTCCTGCCTGTAGGACAAGCAGAAGTGAATAACCCCTTACAAATAAATTAAACTACTTTCCCTCTTTTTGATGGTCTCATGCAATGCTGATATATTGTCCTTTAAAGTTTTTATCCTGATCTCTCTGAAGAATTATGTTGTAAACCAAATGAGAACAGCTGGATTCAGAATTAGAAACTTCTGAACCAAACAGCTGATGTCCCCTACCCTTTTTCAATAATTACTTCATATTGTGAAATACCCTTTGGCACCCGCATTCATTTTACACACCAGGAGTGGTTTCCCAAGGCTGTAAGCCACCTTTTACAACCTGCACACAACAATTCAACCTCAGGTTAAGTACTGGAGGGACAAACCTGACCCACACACAGGCTCCCCAGAGCCCCACTGCTCCACTGTGTGGCAAAGCAGAGTTTAACATACAGCTGGCTCCCAGCATAACCTGTGGCATCAGTTTTAGCAGCACTGAATGGCTTGGTCCTCTCACAGCCAGGTTTTCTGGATTACCAAGCTGACAGCACCATCCAGCTGACAGCCATGTACCAGTCTCAAGCTGAAACTCTTCCCTCTGCACCCACCATCTGTTAAGGGCCATCCGGAGGAACATGCCTCGTAGCCCACCTGCAACATTAGTGAGCACCTGTAGTTTCTCAGGGAGTTCACTCCCAAACCGTGCATCAGCCATCAGCAAGCTTTGCCTCTTGTGCCCCCCTGAGTTTCACCTGATAGTAAAAAGTTCTGCTTGCCAGACTCAGAAAAATACCAACCATGCTCTCTAGTCTGGACCTTTAGACTTTTACTGAGGACTTAAAACTAAAGAAAATTATCTTAATAAATCTTCCTATGGAAGCAACGGGAAGGTAGTCTGATGTGCTTAAGAGGTATTCCACAGCATTCAACAGTGGCAACAGGATTTCCTACAGTCTCATGGCTTACTGCCCAGATGTGTTGCATGACTGCAGTCTACATACCAAATGAAGGTCAGCTGAGGTTAGGACATAATTTCCATGATGGGATAGAGTCTTCAAACCATCTGGAAGAAGGAAGGGAATCTTACAGATACAGCTATGTGCAAGCTTTTTCTTTTTCTGTCCATAGGGCATCTAGAAGCGCCGACAGATCTCAAAGTAAATTACTGATTTGACATGTGCTTCAAAGGAGGCCACACCTTAGCTTTGTATCCTCAAAGTCCTTCCTTTGCCTGCAGCATTGGCACTGTCCAGCTGAGATACAAGCTGTTCTGATATTCCTCAAGTATCCTGCATTTGGGAGATTATTTTATTAAGTCTGTGCCCCCTTGTCAGTTCATCTGGTGGCTGCACACGTTTAAAATCATATTACAACTGGTCACATGGGACTCTGCAAAGGAAAGCAACATTAGCAGAGAGGCAATTTCACTCCTGATGTTTTCTTTTTCACTGACAATTTGAGTACATCATTCTGAAACCTTGCTTCTTACACACACAGGACACCAGGACATAGTCAACAGCAACAAAAGCTGGAGAGAGGCCCCAGACGATAAGAATGGTTACCCTGCACTGACTGAAGCAGGAGATGCTCAGTCAGCACTATTAAAGCTATTTTCATCCTCTGGGCTGCCTCTGTATCTGGATTGGGCCTGGTTTGGTGAGTTTTTAATTGACCTACAAAGGTTTGTTGTAGCATTCATTCAGCAATGCTAGGACAACTGTGAATGTAGAAAAAGAGGAAAATTTTCATTTCAAGTCAGGCATTACTTACTTTAACCAGGAGTGACACCAATTTCTCATGTTTCTCGCACTGCTCAAGAGGAGCAGGAGTAGGTCTACAGCTTGACCTGAGCATCCGTAACAAGCTGAACACAGGGAATGCAGGTGTTCTGTTTGTTCACTTGCACAGGAGGGCAGAGGAATCATGCTGGTCTTGGCAAGCCATCTTCAGTTGATGGGATTGCTCATCCCTGCTTTTTTGTTATCAGTGGTAACCTGGGCTAGTGAAAGGTTCACACCACTGCATAGCTCCTGTAGGCATGGTTTGGCAGTTTTACAGAAAGCTGATAAGAAAGTTCCCTTGGGTCTGTTAAGCAGCCTCCATAGGATAAATCCTTTGTTCCAACTTGTATGCTTCACTGTCACTTTTGTAAATATCTGATCCTTGCTCCATCTGGCACTGCATTTGAAAAACATGGCATCTAACTAGTTCTCCAATTATCTGTCTAGCAAACTGTCCTGGCTTTGCTAGGATAGAGTTAATTTTTTTCTTAGTAATTAGAATAGCTGTGTTTTAGTTTCAGTGTAAGATTTGTTATGAGAGGAATGTTCATAAAAGTAAGCAATGCAATAATTACCAATTTTCTTTCTTCTCTGAAGAAAAAAGCTTGTTCCATTAAGGAGCTTAGAAAGCATCCCATGCTAGGGGACACTCTTCCTGCCTTCCCTATACCCAGAGTGCCTTTTTCATGTTTCTTTTCTCTCTTCTTGGTTTCTACCCAGAATATTTCAAGACCCAACCTCAGAACCTGATGAGCCCTTCCATGTAGGTGGGAACATCCTTATCTGAACATGAGCGAGCAAGGAAAAGAGGAAGAAACTTCTGCTTAGTTGATCCCCAGGACAGGAAACACAGCTCTAGGAATTTGGGCCAACTAGCCAGCTACTGACCTGGATAGAGCTGCTGCCAAAACTGCTCTGCATGTCAGTGAAAAACATTGATATTCCCAGATTACGTACCTGGACCATTTCACCACCATGGCCCTCAAAAGACTTGCAAGTTCCTCCAAAATCCTCTTAGTCTTTGGTGATCTCATGATAGAAGAAGCCTAATACTCTATTGTCTGATGCACTTTTGCAGATCAAAGGGCTGTATTGATGAAAACACTTTAGATTAATGTCAGAAAGGTTGTCCTTTGAGGTTTTTCCTTTATATTGAAGAAATTAAACACTCTAGTTTCACATCAGCCTGCCAGAGGAAACCTTTATGCAAAATTCAAGCCATTGAATTCAGGCCATCCTCACAGTCTTATCTCAGAACCTGGCAGCAAGTGAGAGAGGAAGACTATTTTGGGGATTAACATGTAGCTGTGCTTATGACTACGATTACCAAGAATATTCACAGCTACTTCTACAGTGCCTCTACATACAGATCTGTACTAGGGATGAAAAAAACAACAAACACATCCATTTATGTTGGCAAAAAAAAGGCACAAAGCAACTGCAATTCTGTAAGAAAGAGCAGACCTAAAATCTAACCTGTTACAGTATGCTAACACTCCACAGTCTATGCTGTTTCTACTTCTCTGATACAAACTAGGCAGCCATGAAGGCTTTGGATGGGAAGGATTTGGAGTTGGAATTCTTTCCAAAAAGAATATTCATTAGAAGGTATCTGAGTAGACATGCTATTTTCTCATTTGTCATCAAATGCATAAGGAAAACTGCCTCACCTGCAACTCTCCTCTGCTTTCAAAATTCAGTCAGAGCAAGTTGTACATGTTACTTACCACAGCACAGCATCTTTGCTTTTCTCTGAATGAACAACACCAGGAACATAATTTTACTGGCATTACAGCACCTTACTACAGAATCTGGACCTACTTGATTAAGAAGTGGTGAAAAAATCTTAGTTGGATTTTTTAACCTAAATGGGTGGCATATAAATTAATGCAGCCCACAGAGTACTCGTAAGCACAATGATTCCTGTTCCTTACATGGCAAACATTAACAGGGTTTTTTAAAATCACCTTAGTAAACAGTCTCTGGGGAGTTTTGCTGAGAGCCTAATCTCTTAAAAATGCAGCTAAGTATCATGTTTACCTTAATACCCAAACAGCAGCCAAGTGAAGTGTCTGTCCTTGTTCTGTAAATGACCAAATGGATAAATCCAAGGTTCTGGGCCCAGCCCACCGTAAGCCTGAGCCTTTCATTAATTCCTTCTTTATAATTTTTACAGATCTGCTGAAAAAAGCTTTGTGCTGAGTTTCCCTTAAAAATTTCTCAGAGTTGTTAGATATGACAGCTTTACTAGCATGCAACAACATTAAGGAGAAAATGCTGGACAAAGTCTAGGTATTACAGTAAAGAAATTCCCCCTTTGTTAAGTGATGGAAGAAAGTTAAAAAAAGAAAAAACAAAGATAAAGTCCAGCCCAGTGCAGTGGAGGACTGCAGTTACAGCAACTGCTCCTTTAATTTAAACACTGAAATGAATTACTAAATCAGATTTTGAGCTTTCAGAGGCAAGATGCCTTGAGAAGCATGGAAAAAAAAAAGAAAAGACAATATATGGGATGAGTTAAAAATAAAAACAACAGGCCTTGCAAATAAGTCCACTTCAAAATAATGTCATAAAAGTGAAGGGGAAAACTTCTGAATGTATTTTTCTAATTAAAAAATAAGATGAATCATTAATATATGCCTGACTGTCTGAAAATGCAGCCTGTTAAAATGGATGAGTCTCATTGGGGCTGCATTTAAATTCTTTTAAGTATTAAGAAATGCCTAAATAATGGACAGAGTTCAGGGTTGCATAATACATCTTGTTACAAAGAGCACCTGCCGAGACCATACTTGCCTATAGTTTAAACATTTTCTACAATTAAAATACCTAAATCTAGAGGCCACCTGTTTCCTGCCTTTACCTTCCTTGAGTGCCAGAAGTTTTACTGTAAACACAGGTGAGCAAAATAAGATGCTGCCTGATGTTAGGGGACTCAAGGAATTTCAGCAACAGCTGAAGTCCCAGCCAGACGCTTTTCAACTCCCAGCCCCTCTATTAAAACTGATGAGAGAAGCAGTATCCTCTCTTCCTCTCCCAGTGGCAAGGCGCTTAGATGAGAATTCCCAGACCGGGCTGGGACAGCAGCTATCCATCCAGCAGCTTGGATTTTACAATAACCAGTACCAGATGCTTCAGCAAAGGCATAATAAAATTCAGAGAGAGTAATTCTGAAGAAAACTACTTAGTTTTTCCCAATTTCCCACTGGTCCCTGGGCAATGCACATATCCTGGGACATACTGCATCCCAAGAAACTGGTCTGGCTATTCAGAAATTTGCCAAAAAGCTGTCTGGATGGCAACCCTGAATTGGTAAAATAGAGAGGCTGTGGACTGTCCTAACCATAGGACTCTTGAGAGGCTGCATTCCCATTTTAATTTTAGTCTAACTGTGACATGTAAAGAAGGTAAAACATTTTCAGAAATTCCAAAAAGGGTTGTTTTTTTTTTTTTTAATTATAAGGAGACATATTAAAGAAGTGTTGTCAGGTGAGCAAGAGTCTTGAAGGCTAGAAATAGGAACTGGAAAATATATCTGCAGGCCCAGTCTTTCCCTGATGACTTTGACACATCAATTAATACCAGCTGGAAATCAGGTCCTGCTCATCAAGCAGGTCAGTTGCTCTATTGTTAGCCCAAGACAGCAACTGAACAGATAGTCTAGTAGCCCAGTAAGACGCAACTCAGAAAGATCTGCTTTTGAATATTCCCAATAGCAGACCAGTCCCTGGAAGAAAATCCTCGGCATTAGGAAACCCTTGCTGACAAATATCTACCATCTAAACTCTGCCCTCTGAAAGAGATTTTGCACAATGCAAGGCTTAGGGTAAAATGGAAAATCTATGGCACTTGGGGCTTATCCAGACCAACGCGCAGGGGCAGTCCTGCACTCCTCTGCCCCGTGAGCTGGGCAGACGTGAGACAGCTCTGATCTAGGAGCTGCACAGCTGCATCCCTGCTGTGCCACTGCCCATCCCACCAGCCACACCAAGCAGCACCTAGCCAGTCCAGAGGGCTGCCAGCACCTGCTCCAACAGGCATGTCCCGAGTTTTGCCCGGTGAGGTGCCTGGAGCACAACTTCGGCTGTGCTGAACCAGGCAAGGAGATTTTATGTTTTCCTCCTCCTGTTTTCAAACTTCTTCAGAGGACCTGACAATGAATCAAAGTTATAGTTTTGCAGAAATGCACAGAATGTTTATTCAATTCGATAGAGTATACAAATATTTCTGAAAGACAAAAAAGGCACGAAACAGGTCCTAGTTTCTTAATGCCTAATGCACAGATGATCCCGTGAACCTGAAAGCAGGAAGCTAGCTAGCTGGCTCCTACATGGGAAAGCAGTGGAGTTTCAGAAGGGTTCAGTTAACTAAAAGCCTATTATTTTTCCCCTTTCCTTTCTTTTGACCAGACAGATGGTTTCATCTGGTAAATCTTAATGCATAATGGCACTTACTGAAACGAGGTACAGTTATAATTCAATAACAAACTGATTTACAGCATCTCTGCACAGAAACTGGCAGTAGTACCAAAATGATGATAAGCTTTGGGACATAAAAATACACTCACAATCACAGAATTATGTTGAGACCATAAAAAACATCCTCTTCTGAGCAGTTCCTGAGCCAGGGGATAAGGAAAATGACCCAATACTTAAGGGTACATAGCACATTTCAGCAAAGACTACAGCCACCATTCTTACATTGCCATTTTCTTATGTTATATCACAACTGCTAGAAGGTTACTAATCCATACTCTGAAATCTTAAATAGCAGGCCCATCTCCCCCAGCTTGCCCTTTTAAAAAGAGGACTCAAGAAAAAAACAGCACTAGCTTTAACAGCTCTTGGTGGCATCTAGACAATTCAAAAATGTTACATATCCCCTGCTACTCATTGCTTATTGCAAAGCATTTGAAATCATGTCATAAATTAAAGATTATAAAACAAAGGCATCAAAATAACTTAATTGTTATATTTATCCTGGGGAAAATCTTGCACTGAATATTAAATACTATCTTTAAAGCCATTTGCTCATACAGAAAGCAATTACGGACATTTAGAAAAGCAAACAAAATTATATTTCCAAAGTGCTACTGAGATTAGAAAACGATCCATCAGAGGTAAACAACCCTCTCCTCTCCTCTGCCTCCACTCTCTGCATCCTGCAGGTTCTCAGGTTGGTGGTTCAGCAGCAGTGCATCTACCCGTGGTTGCTGGATGGATCCCTGGTTTGGAATGCTTGCTTGGGGATCCTGGGTCTCTGATGCATTCAGATCTGTAACACACAAGTGAAGGACACATGACAATACTTCTGCCTTGCCTGTGCCATTGTAAAGAGCAAATTCTGACTTTTCATTAGCACCATTTTCTAGTTTGCTGCACCTATTTAGAAAGGAAAACATTGCTCTATTACCAATTATATTACAGTCTGTTGAGAGGTACCTTACACAAATGTACTGAAATCTGTTCAAGTCTGTCCACTGTCATCCAAGGGATGATCACTGTCACTATTTGTACAATAAAATAAATTTATACCCATACTTCACTAACCAGACACACAATAATGGAAAGGCATAAATGCTGTCAAGAGTTGGGCTGGAGGGAAACATATAGCACATAATTAGTACCTTTATTAGTAATAATACAATTGTAAAATTAATATAGTTCCCCTCATTACACAGAATTTTATTTGCAAGCACTCTTTTTATGGATGAAAAAGAATCAACTGAGTAAACCCGGTTAAAAGTCTACTTGACTGGCACTTGCAGTCTGCAACAAATGTATAACCATTCAGCGTTTTCTACCAAGTCTGTCTGTGTTTATTAGCACAAACTACCTAGTCTATTATTGTCTCAATCCTTTAGGTGTGACATGGAGATAATGATAATACTTGTACCCATACACTAAGAAATTATTTCACAAAGATCTTCATTTGTTATCTTTCCATTTTTCTCCTGCAAATGCAGAGAATCAGGTACTTGTTTTCCAGCACTGAGCTCTGAAGGCTTTTGTGGTTATCTGTGAACTACTTTTAAAAAAAAAAAAAATAATAATAACCACAGTTTCCTCCCTAGTCAGCTTTCTATCCACTTCAGGCCATCAGGAACTATACCTTAGCAGTTGTCTTTTCTACATCTTTATTTCTGCACAGCAATTTTTACCATAAGAACAATCTGCACAACAAGGGAGAGCATGTCCTTATATCTAGGGATGAGAAGAGTCTGCAATGTACAGGCTGCAATACTTTTCACTGTAATATTCACCTGACCAGCCTCTGCTATTATGTCAGGAAGGTTAACTTTTCATTCTCCCCTCTGCAAAAAGGACTATGCAGAAAGAAGGGGAGCTTGGCACCCCTCCCATAGCATGGATAATGGCCAGAAGCAAGCAAACTCAGCACTAGGGTCCTTTGTGCTTTGGTCATTCATATGCAGAGAGATAAAAAGACATTTCATGCTTGGTTTGGTCTCTACCCCTTCTCACGTGTATGTGCAATGAAAATCTATTATAAAGGAGATATTTGGTTTTTTACACACAGTGTTGCTCTAACTGGTGGCAATTTAAAATGACACCTGCCCACATCTGGCATTCCCCCAGCACATTTGGCTTTCATCAGTCTTGTTCATTGAGGGAGTTTAAGGTAAAAACGAGCTTGCTGGCACCCTGCAAAGCCTTGGCTCCCTGGTTGCTCTCACAGGGCATGTGGAGCAGTTGGAGATGATTATGCAATGGGCATGTGGGAGCACATCCTATCGCTGCCTCTGCCTTCAGTGTCTTCTCGTGTTTGATATTCACACAGCTGAGGGAAGCAAACAGGCTTTGGGGCTTCAGTTCCCAACGTAAACCACATGTTATGTTACACCTGCAGCTGAGACTGCAGGGTTGGTGGCAGGGACAAGGTATTTTTACACAAGCAGTGCTTGGTCATAGTGGGATGACACAAGATATTAGGAAAATTAATCACAAAATCCCTTTCTTTTACTGTTTTACATGGGATTTAAAGGATCAAGTTTCAATCTTGATGGAAATCCAGAGAAAGTCTTGATCACAGGTGAGTTATTTGCAATATGTAACACAGCAGGATTTGACTCCCTAAGTTACCCGAACAGCCCTGCCTTGTTAAAGATGATTTTTGGCATTTATTTCTTTTTGATAGCTGTATTAGAAAAAGATGGCTATCAAAAAGAATAAAATTTGCAGCAGCAGAAGAAACCAGAAATACCCTATGTCTGCTTTTCTTTATGGAAATGGAATACTTCAGGGGGAAGGTCCTCAACCTCTAAATACATATTCTGGAGTAATTTTACCCACATTAATATTCTGTTTAAGTCCTGTGAGTCTCTTCATGTTAACAAAGTTATGTGCATAAGAATACCAGGTAGTAAGTGCTTATTTGAAAGATCTGTTTCCAAAGTTTACAAAGTACATAATTGGAGAAGCCTAATTACAAATTTGAAAAAACCCTGAAAAGAAAGAGAAACACCTTACATGCAGTTATTTTCCACCATCAAAACTAAACAGTAATTGCTTCACCAATTATAACAGTAGCTGTCTCCAAACCATTTCTCATTAACTATTACAACTCATAAGCAACAGAGATGAGCAGTGGAAACTGTCAGCATTCTGGAAAAACAAATCAGATTTTGTCACTATCAAAATAAATTATTTACCACTTGTTTAGCTAGTTTTTTTTATTCTCTCCTCCCCCCGCCCCTTCCCCCCTTTCTGTTGCTTCTGGAGAACCTGAATGGCAGGAGAGCACCCAGAAGGTGAGAGCCCAGCTGCTGCGGGGGTTTCCAGTGGCTTCTCAGCCTGAAAGGTTGTGCTTAGTCCAACTGAGGAGGGAAGGGGCTGGTTTTGGCTGCACTTCAGGTGGCACTCAACACAGGCTCTGCCCAATAAAAGCACAATGTGTCCCAGGGCGGGGGTCCCCAGCCTGCCGGCGGGGCAGCTGCCTGCTGTCTCCCTGCATGGTGCCATGCTGGAAGCAGCCAAGCCAGGAGACCAGCTGGTATCGCAGGCGGCAGCGCTACGCGCCCCGAGAGCAGCTGCTCGGGAAGGATGGAACAACTTGCCAGAATTGGTAATAACAGCCTCAGGTGAAGGGAGAGTGGGGAAAGGGGATCAATCTGCCAGCCAGCACCGGTTCTTGTTACACAGAGCAGCGACTACTGCCAGAAAGCCTCCTCCGAGCATCCTGGTGCGGCACAAGGAAACTGTCTGTCCTTGGCCCCCAGCAGGAGAATGGTGGGAGGAAGCCTCCTCTTTAAATGCTCTCCCAAAACAGGGAACAAACCTCCAGAACCAGCCTTGAAAGCATCAGCTGGTGTCTACTAAAGAACTTGGAGAGCTGAGGATGCTCAAAAAAAAAAAAAAGGAAAATAAACCAATTATCCATGCAGACAGCAAGGCAGAGGAAGGCTGCTACCAGAAAGTGATGGCTGGGACGCTCTCCCATGCTCCCCATGGGGCCGGGGCACCCACAGGAACCTTGCCAGCCCCACTCCAGGCCCATCCTCTGCAGCACTAGGGCTGACAGTCAGAACTCAGTATGGATCAAGAGCCAGGTAAATAAGAACCATCAACCTTTTATAAGCCTCCTTTGCTGTGATTGTAACTCGTCTGCCAACATCAGCCACAAAATGAGTTTTGTATTATTCCCTTTCTTTAAATTCAGTGTTTACTTATCTTTTCTTCTGCTCCCTTCCATCCTGCCGAGTGATGCTGGAGCAGGCTGTGTTCAACGCAACACTGCCCCCACCAAACCAGCACCCACAACACCAGCACCTAGCAAAAATGCTCCCACTGCCCCTGCCTGCACCCCTCCTCTCTGGGCTGGGCTCTTTGTCTGCCTCACTCCTGCACCCTCTGCAGAAAGGACAAGCGACAGTGACTGTACCTGGCCACAGCCTTCCTCTTCCTCATTTACACATAAGGAACTCATTTTTCCCTTCATATAAGTGCAGAAAATATTCCCCAGATTTCCAAAGCTGACCTGTAGCTCAGATACTTCCACAGGGTTTTCTGTGAGACTCCCAGGTCCCCACTCCCTCCTACTTCTCCAGTGGCCAAGGGCTGTCGGCAGCTCACCACATCCCAGCCCCTGGAGTTGATGTGCAAACTGAAATACTCTTTAACTTCTTCTCAGTTACACAAAATTTACTTCTCCTACAACACCCCAGGTAAGTCTTTCCTAAAGAGCCAGTGCCAGCTCCTCAGCTGCATCACCTATACCCTAGACAAAACTGAACAGCAGACTGGAAAAACCCACTCTTTCAATGTTGGGCTGGTCAAGCCCCCCAGCAAAGAGGGAAGTGCTTGAGGCTGGAGGACAGGTATTACGTGATCTGTGACAGCACTTCAACATTTTGTGGCCACATAGCCTGTTCAGACCAGCAGAATCACACCACAACACAAAATACCACTCAAGTCCAGCTTTTTTCTCCTTTTTATCTCAGCTGAGACCATTTCATTAAATACAGAAAACCTTGGCATTCCCTGTTGTCTCCCTCACCAGTTTTCTCAAAAGGAGTTAGAGGCTGTTTCTACCGAATTCTGGAAAAAATCACAAATTGTCTCATGCACACGGGCACATACTGCCAAATCCAACATTAAAAAGAAATCATTTTTTTCCCCCGTCTTCCATGAGTTTAGCTGCTGTGCCATAAGGATAGGTATCAGGAAACTACAACAAGACATTCTACCCCCCTAAAACAAAAATTCTTTTCCAGGCAACCTAAATATAACAGCAGACTGCAGGCCTGGAGTGTGTGGAGCCAGCTTTCACGGGAGTTTCTAAGGGGGCCTCAGTTCTCCAAACCGGGTCTGGGTCCAAACTCTGAGAAACACAGCTCCTGGATAAAAACATGCTAATGTTGCACAGGAAACAGAAACCAAGAGTGGCATTCTGCATCCTAACTACCGTACCCTACCCCTCCCGTAGCACTGTCAGACAGGATTAGTGGCATCGCATAAGCTGCTTGGAAGGTGAAGGACAAAGCAATGGCATCTGCAGGAATCCGAGATCAATACATACCAAAACAAACACAGCCCGTGCTCCTGCTGTGTGGGAGATACAAAAGCCAAGTAAACAACTCATTAGTCACACCGATTCTCACCTTCTGCCTGTTGCATAGGATGTAAGCACTTCCACATCAAATAAATGCCACGGATTTTCTCCTTCACCCCTCCTCTCGCTCCCCCGGGGATCAGAGCTCTTCAGGTAAGCCTGAAGTGCCCACACTGATGATTGCCGGAAGGATAGGAAGACGTTAGCAAGGCACTAGGAAACACTCCAGGCAAAAAAAAAACATCTCAAGTCTCTGTTTTTAACAGAAAGCCCTCGTTTTTTCTCTTTCAGCTCTAATTTCACAACATTACAGGTAAGTCAAGTTGGAAGAGATCTTAGGAGGCTTCTGGTTCAAACTCCTCCTCAAAGCTGGGTCAGCTCTGAGATCCAGCCAGGTTGGATTTGGATACTTGAGATTTTTCCCTTGTTTTTAAAAAAAGGGGGGTGCGGGGGAGGGGAGAGGAACTGGGGAACTCACCACATGGATTTTACAGAAACTGTATAATACACTTAATTAATTTGCTGTGACTTTCGGAGATCTGTGTCACATATTGGCTCGCCTTAAAAATTAAAATTTAATTATATGAAGAAAGATCTATGCCACTTTTAGCAACAAATATATTAAAGATTCTCAAAACCATTACTCCTCTGAAAAAATATATAGAGTTAGGGTTTGGTTTTAACATTTATTTATAATAATTGGTACCAGTTTTTATACCAAGTTCATCTGGACTGACAGGTGACACATCAACTACAGGCCAAAGCTATTTGAAATGGCAGAGCTGCTGTATTTAATCCCCCCACTGGCACTCATGCATAATGCAAAGCACAAGCAGACACCTAAAAAACAGTGCTCAGTCTATCACGCCTGGGATATTCAAAAGAATTCAAGGATAACAGGCTCTCCATTTGCCATTACAGTTCAATAGCAACTGGCAGCCTAACTCCCAGGAGCTCCACAGAAAGTCCCCACCAGTAAACCCCATGGCACCTCTTTGTCTCTAATGATGCTCCCAGTGGTTTTATGCAGATTCATTAGCGACAGCCAATTCCCCAGGGAACTCCAGGCATTTCAGCCTCTCTCCCTTTCCTCCACTGAAAGGCACCCTGATCGGTTTTGATGGCTTTTTTTAGTGCCTACTAAGTCTTTCCTAGTTTGCAATGGATTTTCATACCCCAGGTTCAGTTGTTTATGGAGCTGATGATGGGTGGGAGAAGGAGAACACCAATCAGCAGCACTCGACCTGCCTGGGCAGCACAGCCCTGCACCCTGGGACAGCCAGGACACCGTTGCTGCCACCCGGGTTCACACCACTTAGTATAGAAAACGCATCTATAATATGCTTTGGGAATCTGAGGACAGTTCCCAGCAGTTTCAATGGGAGTTGAGATCTCAAATACCATCAAGAAACTAGGCTTCTGCACCTCAGTAAACCTGATTTCACAGCAGGAAATGAATTTGGAACCAGGTCTCGAAAAACACTGGGCAAATTATTTTGACACTGAACCTACCAAGGAAAGAGGAGCCTAATCCATTCCCCACCTAACTGAGTAAGGCAGGAAATCAATCTGAGAGTTTTAATGCTGCTGTTTAGTTTTAACCAACCCAACCCCATGAAAAAGCAGCAGCTGCATTTGTTAGGCAAACACCACCTTCATGAATAAGAGGTCTTTTCACAAAAAGCAGATGAGCAATTAGATCACAATAGATCCTACACTAATTCTTCTCAACAGTTTTTACCGGTTTTTTGGGGGGGGGGGCGGTGGTTGTTACAACACAGATAACAGAAATAATTTAAAGTCTGTGATAAATAAGGTCTGCAGCATAACTCTTCTTCATGCCTGTACTTTGGATTTTTGATCACGGACAAATTACTGGAAATGCCACTATTCTGCATGTTTCCATTCTTTGTTTAGTTGTTGGCTTAGGTAAAACAATGCAATTCAGTTTACAGGTTCTGCCTCATAATTCTTTAAAGAATTTTGGTCTAGAGAAGTTGGACCAAATTCTTGGCTAAGACAAAATTTACATTTATTCCACCAAAACTGTTTTATCATAAAGCTCCATAATGGTTTCAACTCATTCAATACTTGTCTTAAAGCTCCACGTTTTGGAGTCAACATGATGAAGCAGCCATCTTTTCTTTTACTAAAGCCCAGTAAACACACTACTTCTAACACTGGCGTTATCCAAGAAAAGATTTTAAAAACATCTCAAGCTCAGACACTGCCAGTGATACCACTTCATCAAGTTCATAGCATGCCCCTATTGAAATTATTTAAAATTTTAACCCACTGACATGGGGTTATGTTATCAGTTGTGTTGGCTTTAAAGCACACAGCTTCTAAACTACTTTTGGCATGCTGGTTTTTAATGCGTATCTACAAAACAGACTTAAAAATAGGTCTGACTTGAAATCATAACTTGTCTGTGCATAAATACCCACAGTCTCACCTTGGCAGGGCATACTGCCTGCCAGCTCTCTGCTTCTATTTAATATTAATTTATTTAGGTATGAATTCCCTATTAAATTGTCTTTGTGCTAAGCTTTGAAGCTTTAGATGGTCAATTACAGACACACACATGGTCTAACAGGTATTCTGCTAACAATGAACACATGTTTTATTGACCTACTTCTTTTCCAGCTCATTAAACACAGCTGCACTCAAATGATCAAGAGAAAATAACAATAAAACACCAAGAACACCCTTCCTACATAGGATCACAAGGAATGTGACCAGCTGCTGGCACCAGGGCCACTGTTCCAGCGAGCCCAGGGCACCTCTCTGGGGCAGGGGCAACTCGTCTGCGGGCTGACAGGGTGGAAACCCACACAGCCTCTTTGTTGGGGTGTCTAATGCAAGTGTATCTGAAGTGGGCTGCAACTGTTTCCCTCCAACCCATAATCTGCAGAAGACATTTGGCCAGCAGGCTCAAGTCAAAACAAAGTGCGGTCAGCAGGTAATGCTCCTGCTTGACCGTTTGTTGGAGAAATGGAAATCCCATAAAGTTACAGACCCAAACAGTGTTTTTCCAAAGATTCCTGGATGATGAAAGCAGCCCCCCTTTCTGCCACCAGGCAGCACATCCCCAAGCCTTCACTGCCTGCTGTCCCAATTTGCACCATGCAGGTAAAACACTGCGGTTAAGCTTTCTCTCCTTCCCTCCCAAAGAGAGAAACAGTTAGCATTAACCCTGGAAAAACAGTGTCTCTGGCACATGAATTCAATCCCTTTGAAACAAAAGGGGACATTTGCACATCAAAACTTTCCTTTTGAGCTCTCTGTTACCACAGACAGACATTATTGTACTGATTAGCTTTGCTTCATATTCTATGGATGGTTTGGGGTTTGGTTTTGGTTGTTGTTTTTTTTTAAAACAACACTTTTGCTTTGAAATAAGCATTAAATCAAGGACCTTGGCAAATACTCGGTTTAGTCCCCAGCTTTTGGCTAGTCTTTCAGGTGCAACACAAAGGAGTGCAATTCTGGACTTTGGAAAATGCTTCCTTGAGTAGCAGAAAGGCACAACTCTACAAAAGCTGTAAAGGCAGAAGTTATTTATAAAACACTCTCAAGTCTCCTCCTAAGCATCTTGGTTTTATATGGTAGTTCCCCAACAACAGACCAGATCCATCACTTCTTACTCATAAAAGCTGACGAGATCAAAACTTGTAGTGGCAGAGGAATACTAAACCAATATATAGAACTGCTGCAGAAGCAAAAAAATAAGGCAAAACACCTGTTTCATCAATTACATGCTAATCCTATCCTTTAATAGAAGCTGCTGCTTGTGGATTAATGCAGGAAAAAACATGGGCACTACTATAAGAGTCAGCACCTGAGAGAAGCCTCTTATCTGACAGTCACAGAGATACTTGTTCTCCCTTGAGCTCAAAACACAGGGAAATAGTTTCAGTATTAGCACAGACATTTTTATCCATTTTTAGTTAGGTTGGCAGGAAGTACATGCACTGCTGTTTTCTTCACAAAATCACAGAATTGCCTAGATTGGAAAAGACTTTTACAATCATTGAGTCCAGTCATTAACCTAACACTGACAAGTCCCTGACTAAACCAGGTCCCTAAGCATTATGTCTAAATGACTCTTAAATAACTCCAGGGATGGGGACTCCACATCTGCCCTGTGCAACCCTTTCCAAAGCCTTCTTGCAGTCATTGAAAAAAATGGAAAAAATTGAAAAGTTGCACATTCCTCAAGTTTTGCATTGTAAGCAGAAGAAGGTTTGGAGTGTGATCAAATATTTTGAAATTGATGCCTTTTTTAATTGTTTGCTAAATGTCCTGTGAATATAAAACTGCTGTGAAAACAGTTTGCACAAAAGCTGAAGGGAGAACTGTCCATCAAAGCCAGAAAAAGCACAATTATCAAATGACCATATGCTTTCATCTCTTCAGTCAAGTGCTTTCCTTGAGTGCACAGAACACACTTGGATTCACTTTCCTTTCTTCTGCTCCCACTTCTATCTGCTATGGGCAACACTGGTCTTACCCTTAAGCCTGAATTCATCACCACCCCTTTCTACCTTGCCTTTACTACAACTTTTCTTTGCCTCTAGTCCTGCATCTGGGCCTCTGCAGACCCCAGCTCTGCTTTGGTCTGACTTCCTCTGGTACTTTCCCACCACCTCGCTTCATGCACTGCAGCTCTGCACAGGTCCCACCCTACCACTTCCCCACAGCATTAAAAAAAGTGATGCTATGTTTTAAAACACCCTCTTGCATTCATTTTCACCTTCAGTTCAAAATTGCCTGTGTTTAACGCAGAAGCCTTTCTTAAACCTTCATCCCCTTCCTGTTCCCACTGTGCTGTAATGGCAAGTTCCTTTGCATAGGACACAGCTTTGCTGCAGTTCTTCCTGTCAGCAACAACTATCCTGCAATTCTCAAGCTCAATTAAAAAAAGAAAAAAAAAAATCTCTTCTTAGTTTCCTAGTCTGTCATGTATTCTTTAACACAGAATATATTCTTTGACTTTTAAAGGCTCATGAGTTTCTTTGATTTTTCTATGGCAGTCCCTAAACAAATACAGCCAAATCACATTTACTTTTGTATCATTTATGTTCCAGCTCTAGATCAAGCTTCCAAGGGACACTCAAGGAATCTCAGCAGGTGACTGCTGGAAGTCTTCCTATTTGATTAAACTAAAACCAACTTCCATACCAGCACCAAGGCTCCTCCCCTCTACTGCCCCACCAAAAATTTACACCCAAAGGAAAGTTTTCTGTAGCATTTGGGGAGGCAGAACAAGATACTCCATGAAATCTCCTCCAGCAGTTTGGCTACAGCTAATATAATTTATGTGGAAGGCAATCAGGTGTTCCTGTGATGAATGCCAGTAAAAGACAGACAGACGATCTTCCCCAGTTTCTCAATAAATATTTAACAGCAGATGCTGCTGAGGAGGTTTCATATTACTAAGACTTCATTACTTTTACACAACATGCTACAGGCCATTTCCTGGAATATGTAAAGTATTATACTAAATAATTAAAATGAGATTGTATTTTTCAAAATAAGCCAGACAGATACACTTGGTGATTCAGCTACATGATTTTACAGGGTGTGTTTGCATACTCAGTATCTTGCAAAATTTGATCATCCATAAACAGCTTCTCCCAGCCATTAGAATGCATTATTTATTCATACTTGTGCATCTATTTCAGGCTCTAACTCCATTACAAAATGTATACAAAACATTTTTAATGTACTAAAGCGGGGCATGCAACTAGGTCTCCACCTACAGATATTACCTGAGTAAAACATGGACCTCCCAAGCAAGACTCTT
>NW_010334836.1:0-43347 GCF_000700745.2 Antrostomus carolinensis | reverse complement strand
TTCCCTGTGGACTTACTGCCAAAGTCACAGCTCAGCACAACTCTGAGCTGGAGCTGCTTCACTACAAACCAGCTGTCTGGAAGAAGAACCCCTGCTTGACATCTTCTGCTTTGGAACATGCTCCTTTTCCTCCCTCTACTTTCCTGAAACCCATTTCTATTGGAAGAACCTTACCTAAGTAAAGAAAAAATCTGTGTGTAAGAGACAGGGTCCAAACCATTCCAGTTTTATTGATGCCAGTAATTCCACTGACTTCAAAAACCACTGCACTGAAGTTGCTGGAACCATAAACATGAGAAAAATGAGAAAGATTTGGCCATCATCCTGTTGTTGAAGGTCTGCAGGCAATGAAACCCCAAGTATTGTATGCAGATTTACACCAACACCAGTGGTACCTCAAAAGACAAGGATGGACGTCTCTTCACTCCATTCATCACCTTAAAGAAGTGCACTATTTTAAACTTCTCTCCTAATAAATGAGCTCTAAATGAGAAGATATGAGAAAGAACAAAATCAGACAGGCATTACACAGGAAATTCTGTACTTCCATTGGTGTACAAAATAAAACCAGAACATTGTTAACTGCCTTAATTAAAAGGTTATGTAATATTGCTGCATCTATGGAGGTTATGTTCAGAAATGAGGAAAAAGTATTTTGAGATGAGAAAATCAGTAACAGCACTACAAAACCCTAGCACTGCAGAGCTGAAGAGCAAGTGTTACTTGAAATACACTAATTGCAGATGACATATAACGACATATTTTTCACTTTGGCATCACACTGCCATGTGATTTAATCCCTTTTGCCATCTGCTTTAAACAAATGGCAGTGTTATTCCCAAGAGGAAAAAATACTTCTCCTGTGATTCACTTCCAACAAATACCCCAGACACTGATGTCTTACAGCAGAGCACGAACGAAACTCAGTGTTCTGTGGTATGGAGGGGAGGCAAATTTGCTGTTATCTGTTGCAGAGTTAAAAGTAAGATCTTACTTGTTCTAAACAATCAATGTGATTTTGAACTTTGGAGATGCAGATGCTGATGTTACTCAATTCATATTCTTATATCTTTCCACTTCATTCTATTCTCACTATAACTTAACGTTGAGCACTGAATGGGATCTGTGCTCACCTAGGCAACCATCCATTGTAAGAGTAGAAAGGATACGTAGAACACAGAAAGGGCAATTTGGAATTAATTGCATGTTCTCAATTTGGCATCTACTCAGTTAAAAAAGATCAAAAGTTTAAAGTAGCTCAAAATATCACACCTGTCCAGGAGGTTCCCTGACAAACCAGGAGCTCCACAGTCATGTCATCCTTTACTTTTAAAAAGACTTCCCTCCTTCCCTCTTCTCAAGTAGAAGACCAAAAGAAAGAATTTGCTCACTGTGCAGGGCAAGCAGTGAAGAAATTGCACTATCAAGAATATTGTGAAACACATCAGAGAGACTCAAAATAGCCAGAAAAGCACCTTCCCATCCCATTCTGCATGTGGTAAGGGGTTGGCCTGCCGTTGGCTATGACAGATGATGTTTAAACAGGAGATGTGTAAAGTGTGTGCTGTACGGGGGCACAATTGTGTTCCAGCTTAGAAGATGATAGGGTCAGATGTACTCAGCAGCAGTAGTACAGAAAGTAACTCACAATGGTCACATATGCAGAACTGTGATGACTTTTGTGTGGGAGCTAGTCATTATTTAACAGGTTCCAAGCAATGAAAACAATCTTATTCAATATAACCTTCAATACAGGGTCCCATTAACCACCTCCAGCACTGGTAGCAGTAGCTATGCTTATTTGAATAAGGCCCTGAGTTTCTGAGCTTCACCCCTTGCCAAAATCCTGTGCTAACTTGGAACCAGTGGGAAACAGCTTGTATGTCTATAGGTGGCTTTTTAACACTGTTATGCAAAGCATATTTCACCCGCACACTTGCATCAGCTTTACATTGTATACATCTTCTGTCTGGAACATATTCCCCTGACACAAATATGAGAAAAGAGCCAGGCCCATACTGCACTGATGCAAACATATACATGTACTTTTGTACAATGTCTTTGGGCCATAACTGATATTCAGGTAGCCAAAAAATAACATATTGTTCTAACCCTCATCTTAATTACCAATGAAATGACACCAAATTAATTTTATCTACAGTTTTAAGAGCAGGTTCAATAACGCAATCACCATTAGCACAATCTGCCTTGAGGAAAATGAAATTACTTTCTTACAAGGAATAAGGAATAAAATGGAGTTATAGAATACTACACATTGTTTCTGGGGTTTTCGCTTTTTCTATTGCAAATTAAATCTTTTACATCTTTAGAAAATACTTTATTTGATGAAAACCACTATAAATGGATTATTTTGCCAAAAATCAAACTATCATCTCATTTGTTTATATGCATATATGTACAAATTTCTGTCCTTTAGAAAAGATTAAGATCACATTAGTCAAACAGAGCCCTATTTTTGCTCCCTGGTTTTGCATTTGGCTGTTTATGGAGATCACAGGTTTTCCTATGTTACCCATAAAGATTTAAACTATATTTTTCACTCCATCATGCATAAAGTTCCTTCATGCTAACACTGCAAATGTTAGTATGAGGAAAAAACCTTCCACAATCAAGTTCCAGTGCAGTTTTCCAGATCTGTCACTTTTCAACTCTAGTCCTGTAGCTACAACATCTGAATGAAAAAAATGAAAGGCAGTGCCAGCCAACAATGCTGTTCACTTCAAAGCTTAAAAGAATTAAAATTGCACTGATTCTTGAAATCAAAGAGGTGAATCCATAGGTAAATCCTTAGGTATCACTTCAGCTAGTTAACCTGACATGTCAATTAAATGCAAGAGCAATTTATTCAATTCTCAGTCTGGTCTGACAAAAAACCTATACTTCCCCTGATTCCTAATTAGCCAAAGTACTTGTCTTCTTTCATGCAGATAAATTTCATATCCATTAGTGTAAAGCATTAACACATTTTTCTTTCAATCGTATTTTCCTCCTGTTGACTGACACACCTTTTCAAGCGAGTGTACTTGTGCCAGTTTCAGCTTTGTGGGAACTTGCCCCAAGGTCTTTAGTAAAGTTCCCTCCCATACACATAAAACAATGATATATAATTGTAATGCTAGCTATGTGAAAAGACATATGTCTTACCTTAGAAAATATGAATGGAAAATAATGCACTGGAGGAATGTAGCCATTTCTATTTGAGTATATTTATGAAGCTAAATTGCATAGTATTTAATATGGGGTAAAATGCAACATTATTAACTCCTTGACAAAGTGTTCAGGTGGTACTTCTCTTTAAATAATTTAAGTCTCTTTTTTGACAGAGCAGAATTCTTATAGGATGCCTAATAATTCTAGGAAAATTTATAAAAATGAAGAAATTCCTTTTGTGTACACACAAAAATTACTAGGTGTAAGATCTAGTCATGTATGTATCTGGTACATGGCTCTTGCCAGTAAATCATACTCAGTATTTTGTTCTTAGTTCTATTTTGACTTATTATTTAGGAGTGTTTTTTGAAAGATGATTATGAGACTTTATACATAGAGCTGGTTGAAACATGCAGGAAAATGTCATGAAACATTGCAAATTCTTTATAGTCTTTGTCTCATTGCAACTCCTTCACAGTGACTGGAACTGACTATGACCTGCAGATCCAGGAAATGGAGGCACAAGGTCAGAGATCTTTTTAAACGTTGCTAAACTCTCTGGGAAGAAAGCATGGTCCAAACCCCGGCCTAAAAAAAATAAAAAAAAAAAAAAACAAACAAAAATACCCAAGGAAAATAGCTTCTTTGTATGAAACGTTTGTACTGCTCATCTTGATTCACATTGCTTAGGAACAAGCGATTTACTTCATTTCCATGTGTAGAGCCATTTGCTGGGGCTTCAAATGCCATCTGTTTTTCAGGGGGAAGTTTAGCGTTCTTCTCATTCCCCACTCCCCATAAGGTGGCTCCTGATGCATGACAGAAGCAAGTCTGAATCATGCAGATTCATGCACTGCACATCAGAGCATAAAATACTTGTCACCCTCCGAATCACAAACGCGACTGTGGAATGCGATGGGACATCTCCCTGAGGGGAGGCTCCCAGCCCTGCCTGCTCTAGCAATGTGCCCGGAGGGCTTCCAGCACCATCTGCAACATCAGGGTACTGCAAAGGTTTGCTGCACTGCTTTGCCAAAGGCACCTTGTGACTCAGTCAAGGTACTAACTGCAGGTTTTAAGGAGATAATTTAGCCAGACAGACTTATACTAGCCTGTTACTCTACCTCTTGGGCAGGCTTTGTAGCCAGCAATGGTCCCCAAGCTGCTGGGACTGCACTGGTGCTCTGTTAGACCATGGCAAGATAAGGATGTCTACACAAGATGCAGTGGCATCAGCTGAACACAAAGCTGGCCCATTGTAGGTGAGGGCATCTTACACACAGAAGCTCCACCAGCTTATCTTAGAATCAGTGCAATTAAACTGGTACAAGCCAATTTAATTAAACCAGATGCTCTCATGTGGGCTCAATAGAAAGTATCCTGGTTAGCTTGCATCTGCACATTTGCCAGTGCAAGCTAATCCACTTTTGAGACGTTTAAACCCACATATGTGTTCCTTTTCAAATTTGCACTAGCTTGGCTAACCTATTACTAAAAGGACAACTTCAGTCAAACTAGAACAAGTTTCACCAGGCTAATTAGGCATTTTTAGAAATATTAATCTCTTCTACTAATCAGCTTGGTTTGTTGATTGTGGTGATGAGACTAGCATGCCCTGCCTTTGATTATAAAATGCTACTTTGGCACTCCATGTACCAAGGACAAGTAAGGCTGTAGTGGATGTCTGCTTAATACATTACAAGGACTACTAAGGAGCAAGTTCCTTAATGAAGGACTTTTTTATTTGAAGAACTTCAAGAATTAAGAAAGTTAAAAACCATTGTACCTGTGTATGTTTTCAACTTCTGATCCTGCTGCCCACTGGTCTTTGCTGTGACCCAACCTGCATACAGCTGGTGTGTGGACAGAAGTCATCCTACAACGACAGCTGCAGAAAAATGGGAGCTTGGGCACTGCTGCAGTATTGACTTGCCATGTGTCACCTGGATCTCACAACTGTGCAGGAAAACCCCAATAGATTACTTAATCTATTACACCAAAAGCGCACCATGGTCCCCTAAGACTTTTAGCTGTTGTGTTTTACATGCTGCTACAACTCTCACAATAATGAAAGAATGAAAACACCAAGTCAGATCAAAAGTAGCATTGTGTAACATGAGAAATAAAACCCAGATAGTTTCTTATTAGTTTGTTTTTAAGTCCATCAGGGAATTCTCAGTGCAATGCAGTGCTCAGATTGGTGGCCTTTTCTGCTCATTTTGGTAGCCACCATCAACAACTCCCGTGCAATCTACATATCTTTGGGGGTTCTGGTAAATTAGAAAAATAAAGAACGGTAATGCAGTTAGAGCTATTTTTACTAACATGGAAACTTATTGTCAAAGATAGTATTAACCCTCAGAAGTGATGTGATTTTCTTTCCACAACTACAGTCTTTCAAGATATTTTCATCTCATTTTCAATTATGAAAGAAGAGGGAGTTTGACCACTGATTATCATTTTAAGAATGTGAATCAAAAGCTTCTAACTAGAAATCATTAAGTAATGCACATATGTTCTAAAAGAGCCAATAAGATGCACTTGAAGCAGCAAGAATTACTTCAGCTTGCAAAAAAAAAACAAAAAAAAACCAACAACAACAAAAAACCAAAACAACAAAAACCACCAACCAAAAAAACCCCAAAAAAGTCAAAAAGCATTGTGAAAGGATTTGGAGAGGACAACATTCTGAGTACTCTTATGCAGACACCAACAGGGGAGGGGCTCTGTTGTTTTTTTTCAAAAGTTTTCTACATTTCTGTTCTTCTTTTCTCATCTACCCTCCACAAGCTTGTGAAGTGGCATGCAATTGTTTTAGCAAAATCTATTGCTTCCATCGCTACCAAGCTGTCTTCATTCCTACGACTATTAATTCTGAGAGGTGGCAAATTGCCCATAATACTTGTTAATTAAATAAAGTGTTAATTACCATTATTAAAGGCATCCTTGTTGCTTTTGCAGGAAAAAGACATCTGCTGGTAAGGACCAGTGGATTTCCACAGTGCAGTGGTTAACACTGGCTGACAAGAAGCGTCCATTTTGAGGTCCACCTGATTTTCGCTAGTCTTTGCTGTATCAGAATTTGAGATGCTCAGCCCATACACACCATCGTCATAAATGAGAGAAGAATCTGATCTGTTGAGACTGCCTAGAGACACACACACTACAGCTTCATTTAAGTAGAACGTATTTTCGCCATATAAGCTGTCCAATTGGTTATGTCCCATTATCTGCAGAAGGGGGGAAAAAACAGAGAACAGCATTTTCACCTTTGTCCAGCACTAGAATCACAGAATATCTCAAGTTGGAACAGACCCTTAAGGATCATCAATTTCTACTCTCTGCTCCTCGCAGCACTACCTATAACCAAGCCATATGACCACGAGCATCATCCTGAAGAATCTTTATACCTGGATACATAAAATTAACTGCCAGACAGAATGGGGATTCATCGCAAATAGTCACCTAATTTTCCAGAAGTTAATCTTAAAACATGTTAAATTGGATGTGCATGCAGGAATAAAGAGTGATAACCTAGTAAATTTTGCCTTAGCTCCCCTCCAAACACAGGAAAACTCAGTAATAATTGCAAAATGGCAAATAACAAAGGGTCGCTACCTGGGATGCACTGAGCTCTGCTGATTCCTTTCTGGGGGTCAATATTTTGCCCCATGGCTCAACAAGGTACCACTTCACATATGTAAATCTGTGTACACTGCAATCCAAAAATAACACTGTACCTCACACAGACAGGTTAAAACATAGAGAACAGGACTGCAGCAGTCAGTTTAGGGATGGCAAACAGCATTCAGCAAGTGGCCATGGCTCCCAGGGGCTGAAAATGCAACTCCTGCAAAGACCCCCTGCCTACAGGTGTTTATCAAGGCAGAGCTCACAAGAAAGCAGGAGTAGCAACATGAGTTACTGTAAAGTTTGGCCATCCACAACGAGCTGGGTTCAGTGTAATGACAAAAACACTGGGCTGGGAACACTGGCTGACTGGCATCCACTCAGCCAGCTCTGCAGCACCAAGGAGTATGGTAGTGGAAAATGCAGGACAAAGACAATCCCAAGGCCTGGAATGCATCCAAAGCTACACAGTTTACTTGAAATAAAAGTACAAGTAGTCTTACACATGAAATAATAGATTAAGAACTACTACACTTCTACACTCAGCATTTCATTATTTTGCCTCTTGTCTGTGCAGTCCTGGCCATCCCTGCATCAGGCTATCGTCCTTCAACTTCCTCTCCTCAAAAGATTTCAGAAGTCACATCCACTAAAGCTGACAGCCAAGTTCCTTTTTGGTTTTATCATCCACTTCCTTAAGAACTGCCAAACATGTCAGAATTGCACCACAAGCTATACTAGTAAGCAGTGCCTTCATTGTTTGGGCTGAGCAAGCATATATGGATAAGTCATGTTCACACGGTGTTCAAAACAGCCGGATGAAAAGGAGGAGGTCAAAGGCCAATCCTTCACCCCCTCATGCAGGCACAGGCTTAGATGGAAAATGGTCACTGCCTGTTATGGGTCAATTGCCAGCTGAAAAGCTAGGGAGGTGATGGCCTGAAGAAAGGCTCTACAGATCTTCTTGTGAAAACTGAAACCTGGGCAAAAAAAAGCTGTTTGAGTCAGTGAGCTTTCAATGTATGCAAAAGCCAGGCAAAATGTTTTGATTTTCAGGTGCTTTAGAGAACAGTAATGGAAATCAAGACTGTACCCATCAAGGAAGGGACTAGAAACCAGGTCCCATCTGGCAGGTGAGCACCAAGACAACTGAGTTCAGAGTCAACCTCTATTCTTCACCCTCAACCAAAACAAAATCATTTTTGGTATTAAATGTTTGAGCATCTTCAGAGCTACTTTAAATTGCATTGCCTAATAATGACTATCTCCAAGGAATTACACTGTCGGGGATGGAGCCACACACCAACCTCTTCCCCTGAAAGGCTGCGTGTTTCAGGGAAGCAGGACAGAAGAGCCTGACACATGGGGTTCATGGGAGCCTGGCATTTCCCACTCCTGGAGCAGCCACTGTTCCTCACTGGAGACAGTGCTGTTGTCCAGGAACAAGGACAGCAGCCAAAGACTTCACTAAAAGCTTTATATGCCTCAAGCATTACAGTAATTTAGCTTTCACACAAGAGGCAAGAGATGCAATGTACTTTGCAAACACAGCAGCAAAGCAGAATAAAATGCAGATTCTCACAATTTCCATCCCCTCAACTTCATATCCATCGGTCTGAGTTTGGCTTCTGTAGGGCACCCAGCTTAAAATCACAGAATGGTTGAGATTGGAAGGGATGTCTGGAAGTTTTCTGGTCCACTCCTCTGCTCAACCAGGGCCACCCAGAGACAATTGCCTAGGACCACGTCCAGACGGCTTTGAATATCTCCAATGATGGAGACTCCATAACCTCCCTGGGTAACCTGTGCCAGTGCTCAGTCGCTCTCACAGGAAAAAAGTGCTTCCTGATGTTCAGAAGGAACTTCCTGTGTTTCTGTTTGTGCCCGTTGCCTCTGGTCCTGTCTCTGGGCACCACTGAAAAAAGCTTGGCTCCATCCCCTTTACATCCTCTTACTCTTTAAGAACCCCCATGAACCTTTTCTTCTCCAGGCTGAACAGTCTCAGCCTTTCCTCATAGAAGAGATGCCCCAGTGACCTCAGACATCTTTGTGGCCCTTCACTGGACACTTTACCCCTCCTCCCACCCTACGCCATCACCCCCTGCACCCATAGCTCTGTATTTCTCTTGTACTGGGGAGCCAGAACTGGACACAGCACTCCAGGTGTGGCCAAAGTAGAGGGAAAGGATCACATCCCTTGACGTACTAGCAATACTTTGCCTAATACAGATGTCTGTGAGCCTTCTTTCTGGCCACTGTTGGCTTACAATCAACTTGGTGTCTACTAGGACCCACAGGTCCTTTTCTGCAAAGCTGCTTTCCAGCTGTGTGGCCTCCAGCATATATTGATGCATGGGGTTTTTCCTTCCCAGGGGCAGGACTTTGCACTTTCCCTAGTTAAACTTCATGAGGTTCGAACAAAGCCCTTGGACATGCCTGAACCTCAGCTTCCCACATGCTCACTTATGTTATGTTACCAATGAACAAAACCTAGATGCACTAGCCTATTTGTCAAGGAAATTCTCTCTAGGTCTGCAACTGGGGACATAATTATGGTGAGGAACCACATACCTCATAGCTCCCTGTGGATGACAACAGGCTACTTTGTTGACCATGCTTCCAGTGCCAGAGGAGCATCTTCTGCATTTTCACGCGGTCTTTTTCTCTCTCCACCATTTTCTGGCCCTCCTGGAGCCTCTCCAGGCTTTGCTGGTACTCCTGCAGCTGCAGCGCCAGTCCCTGTCGGCTCCTCTCCAGCAGCTCCTCCTGGCACCCGCACTCCCTCTCCCGCTGCCGCAGCCAGCCCTCCCTCACCTCCTGCTCCCGCTGTCGCTGGTCACATTCACGCAGCCATCGCTGCTGCTCTTGCTGAAATTGCTGCTTCAGTTTGTGTATGTTGGCTAGCTCCACCCTTTGTTTTTCCAGATTCCGGTGTTTTTCTTGTTCCAGAAGGAGGTTTAGCCGAGAACCATGGCCTCGACCACTCTTCTCATTCTCTTGCAGGAGTAACCTATGAAGCTCTCTGTGGCTGTCCTGGATAGCTAGTGCTGCCTAAACACCACAACAAAATTAGACATAAATGTTTTAATATTAGCATTAGTCCATTTCTGCATTTTTACATAGAAGCATTATATAAAAAAGTTTCAACCTCCCATAGTATCAGCGCTTAATGCTTTCTGGGAGGTTATTTCTCATGCAAGCAGAGAAAATTCCATGTTCATGCCTTTACCAAGAGATGTTTCTAAAAGCACTCAACCATTTCAAGCACTTTTAACACAGCTTCTGGTTTACACTTAGTATTATTACATATGTTTATGTTACAGCTGTGCATATGCACTTCAGTTACAGCTGGGGGCCTTTTCTGTCAGAGGAAGTTAAGACACATAGGAAGAATGATTTTTCATGGTTAAAGAGGGCATTAAGGCACTGGGAACGCTACACTTAACAAAGTATTCCTAACACAGATGTGGCTTATACAGATAAAACTGTACTGTTCCCAGTACAGCTCCAACTCTAAGGCTCTCCTTGCTAACCTGAGACAGCACAGTCTTGCCAACATCAGCCCTACAGGAACCTGCCAACATCATCAGGACTGTACTCCAGCTGGCCAAGATATCTGTGCCGGCAATCGGCAGTGTAGTAACACTTTCAGACTAGATATTTCACTAGTTGATTTTACAAACAAAAGCACTATATTTTGACCTTTACAAGGATGTTGTGACATTGTTTGCATTAAAGATTGTGACATCCTGCAATAACACAATAATAAATAGCTGGGATTAAGAAGAAAGAAAAATAAGAAAGACCTAGAGCTGCTGAGGCACTTATTGCATAGCCTATCTTCAAGAGCTGACATGGGAATTTATTTTCGACAGACATTCCCAGAGAATTCCCACAGCCCCATTACCCCATGCCGTCCACTCCAGAAAGAGTTTTTAACTATATGTGATGTGCAATTCCCATTTTTTTTGGCTCTTCCTCCAGTATTGGATTAGTTGCAGTCATTTGTAAACAGCGCAAGGACAGAATCCTCTCCTTGTTTTCCTGCATCTATACTGCCAATTCATGGTCTGAACAATTAAGGTGTGATCCCAAGCCTTACTTTATTGCACTTCTGGTGTTAAGCTATTTGGTTTTCAATTTTTCAAAAATTTTGCCTGAATTACAAGCTTTTTGTTTTACTTTTGCATTGCTCCAATCCACTTTACTTCTAAGGCCCAGGCTTCCACAGTTATTATGAAATATACTAATGTCAAGAGAGTCTAAAAATTAAACATACTCAAATGAAACATTTTAAAAATATAAAACTGCACATGAAGTTAAAACATTCAGACTTAGCATGATAGAGACAAAAACTTCAGATTAAGGCTCTACAGAATATGCACAATAATTAGCTGAGACTGAAATATCTAAAACAGGTTGAGTTTGCTACCTATGTGGCAGAGGAACTGCTTACTAGTAGCCAGCAAAATATTCTAAACAAAATACTATCATTTTTCAATATTTTGAAAATAGAATAATTTCATAAATCTGTACATGAAATGACATCAGTTCAGTCAGAGCCATCATTTTACTTTCCCCCTAGATTTTCGGACTGTACACACACTTTTTTGGGGGGCAGACTGATCTCCAAGCAAGCAAACATTATTCAGTTCTTAAAAGAAGCCTACCACTGGTGTGGAATAAAAATATACTATACAACAACTTATGCAACAGTTAGTAGAGATAAGTATCCACTGACACAATGTCTAAAAGTAGGGCAAGATGAAAACAAACCTTAAGAAGTAAATTATTAAGGCTAATTACTCTACAAAGTTAGCAGTGGAGTAGTCACCTGTATGCTGTACAAGAGACGGGTTAAGTTCTGGATTGCTTGTACAATCTAGAAAATAAAAGAGAAGCATTTTCAAAGGTTTGACCGCTGTTAACTAAATAGTTTCTACATTCTGTCTGGGGTTTAAACAAACTCACCTCTGTCCCTGTAGATCCTGGGAAACTCATACTTTCTCCCTAAAATAAACATAGTTTGCTTTAAAAAGTAGTTTTAAACTTTAGAATTGTATCATCTATGTAGTTTGTTGTTTTTTTTTTTAAACTGGTGGAGCCGTTCATATCGCTAATATATGCAGTGCTGAGTCAAACCTTTTTGTGGGTATGTGAAAAAAGACAGAAGCAATAACCTACAAAGACTAATAATTCATCAACACTGGAGTTTCCATGCAAATCACCAGAGATCCTACACACAACTGTAAAAACAAAAATATTTCATCCACAATTTTAATCCTCTTGTAACTAATGCTACACAGAAAAGACATTTCCATTCATTTTTCGTTTACTTGAAAGTTCTGAAATACAGTAACCAGACTTCTGTATATACAGCACAGTGGGTTTAGATTACTTATAATAGTATGAAACAGCCTAAGATTCTTCAAAAACAGAGATACTGACCTAGCAAGAAGCTATCAGAAGTCACGTTAGCGGGTTATGGCAAATGCCCTAGACATGCTGTGAGGCACCAACCAAACCTGCATGCCCGCTGAGCCCCCAGGGCTCAGCCATTTCACACCTTCCACCCTGCTCTCTTTTCCTGAGAAGCATTCTGAATTTATGGGGTGAAACCACTCATAATCCCTTCAGCATGAAGAACAGCTCCTCTGAGAAAGATAAGGTGAAACGGTGGGGAAATAAAACACAATCCCTTCTGAGGCTACACTGACAAGACTTCCTGCATGATTTTTTACTTTTTTTTTTTTTCAGAGAAGCAGAGGAGGGTTTGGGGAATATTTGCTCTCTCTCTCTCTCTGATTCTTCTAAGTTCTCTACTGTCTCATTTTCCACCACAGAGAGCAAAGCAGCTGCTCCACTTAGCTGCGATAACTGAAAATGAAGCTTAAAAAGGCCATGCCTCAAAACACAGCGACAAAGACAAGCTAGGGGGCAAGGCAGCACCAGCTGCGGCATCTCCTCCATTCCTCTCTCTCTCTCTCTCTCATTATCTCACTTCAGTATTTCCGCCTCTGTTCCCTCTTCCCATCTTCACCTCCTCCTCCGCTTCTCACTGCACCCACAAGCCACATAACTGCTCAGCTCTGCTGTGAAAAGCAGAGGACTTTGCACGGATCAAGGACAGACACAAAGGAGCTTGCTCTCCCTTTGCTGGGCAGCCACAATGAGCAGTGGGCAAGGAGGAAGCACAGGACCAAGAAAAAGAGAGAGGAGGAGGAGATGCTGGCAGGGTGAGGAAATGTGAGTGTACAAAGGAGAGCCCACATGCTGAACAAGAGTGGGGTTCCTTTCAGTTTCTGAAATCTTTTTTAATTTAATAAAGGAGGCATGTATGGGGATTAAAGGCTTAGCTGGCTTAGGCATGGCCAAGCAAATGGCCAGCCAAGTGCCTGCGGTCTCCACACTGCAGCACTATTCAGGCACTGGGGAATGAGCTTAAGGCAGGTTCAGTGGAGCAAGGTTGGGGTGACAGCAGCATTGCAGCTGCACTGCTACAGCTTCAGCACAAGCCCCGTAAGTCCAGCTAGGTTTGAAGCAATATATTCAGCTGCTTAATCTGTGCTGCGGGCCACCACCACCTCCCTGCCACTTTTTCCCTAGCACCTTGGTTCAGAGCAATGAGCAGCAGTGGAGATGAGGATGGTCAGATCCCAGGGCAGGCTGCATCCACAGTGCCTCATAACCCCCACAGATGTGATTACAAGGCAGGAGCAGGGAGAAGGAGATGGGGACCACCTCTCACGGCTGCCTGTTTGGGATCCCACGTGTTGCACAGGCAATGCTCTCCCTTCTGATGCTTGGTCAGCATCTAACCAAAAGCAGGCAGGAGAACATCTTTCACCCTTGAAAGCCCTTGCCTTGTCTGTTTTGTTTGCTTGTTCTGCCACCTCCTGGTAAGTCTGATTCTGACATGATCTTTCAGATCTGATGCTAAGACAGTATGCTAACACTACTCCTTTTCTAGCAAGCTTTGCTTTCCATTTCAAGTCATGTATCTTCTGGTCTTGCCTCTCCCCTTTCTTCCTTTTGTGGTCCTGCTTCTCCACGTAAGAATTCCACAGCTACATTTCACTTTATTTCCACACAGTAATTTATACTAGTCTTATTCTAACACTCTGCTGCTACATTGTTTGCCATTCCTAATTTTTCCCAGAACTGACTTTTGATTCTGCTTTTTCCCCAGATTTGCCTATGAGTTATAGGACTTTGAAAAATTGACAGTTCCTCTTCTATTCTCTAATCGCTCCATTTTGTTTTAATTAAAAATTCTGAAGCAAGTTGGTGTAAAACAATAAATCCTATTTTATGTGCTTGTTCTCAGGACAAAGTTCTTCCAGTGCGTCAGTCTTCCTTGCATTAGCTGAGGTCTCTCATTGCAGGAGACTTTCATCATCCTATTGAATAGGAGGAGGAAGTAGAGGGAATACTACTGTCAGCTCCATAGAGATGGATGTATTGAATGATGACAGCAGAGAACCAGACTTTTAAGTGGCCCATAAAAGTGGTACAAAAACACTGTAGCTATTATTACAACCCACCAGTCTGTAAGTCTGGCAGAAAAATTGTTCTGTGCTTGGATTGTTTATGATTGCTTTTTAAATAAACATTATTAATTGCAGTGACCTCTATTAAATTGAATTATCTGGATTTGGGTGAAATGTGCCTATCCCATGCTTTGTGTTTTGGAACAGTCTTTAGATACCCCATAAAAATTTTGACAGCGTTTACATTCTTAGTGCCCAGAGTGCTATGTGCAACACGGGAAGAAAAAGCGGTTACAATACCTTATTCTCTAGATTGGCACCTGCCACTTCCTTTTCAACACTGTGATAGACTTCAGATGACTCTTCCACTTCTTTTATTTCTGCATCTAACAAATGAAGCCCAAATAAAATGCCAGAGAAAGGTTGCAAAGCATATTCTAACTAGAGAAACAAAGGGCACACTTTTTTTACAGCTACTCACAGGGTGCCGAAAACAGAGATTTACGTAATTTGAAGTTACATAATGGATTCTAGCCTGGGGAAAAACAAATTTGGAAGCCTGGATGGCACAAGTGGGACAATCCAGTTTTCCTGCCTTAAAAATTAGTAGTGTTTCACTTATGAAAGCCTGGAGATAAGTATAGCCATACCACTAAAAATGTTCTGCAGCAATGTTGTTCACAGGATTTTATTTGCATTTTTGTTGCAATAAATTCATGCTGCCTTTCAAAGTGGAAATTATTGGAATGTCAATCCTGGTTTTCAGGACTTCTGACAAAAATGGGCTGACTTGGGAAATAGACTATACTGCAATACAGATTTGCTGTGGAGCTGAGCAACAATGACAAGAAAGGATACAGAGATACATAAATCTGACTCAATATTGCTGAATGCAGGCATGTGGTATGGAAAAGGTGCAATGGATCCAAACCATCCACTCACTTCAATGGAGTTATATGACAATTTACAGTACTGGAGCATTTGCCAAAAGACAACTTTTATTACATTATTTTCTATTGATTCCGCCATAGACTGAGAAAGCTTTCAAAAAAACCGAATCCCACATCAATTATTTTAGCATTCTGAATATGTGAAAGCATCAAATTTTACTCACCATCAGGAACAGACTCCAAGATTTCACCGGCACTAAATCTGTGCTTCACACCTAATTCCTCAATACTTTCCTCTGGTGATTTGTCTGTTTCACTCACTTGCGATGTTGTTACAGCAACATGGAGACTTTCAACTAGAGAGAAAAACATGAAGAATTACAGAGGCCCCTTAAGTAGCTCCTTAATGCATAAATCAATGACATAGAATCATAGAATAATTCAGGTTGGAAGGGACTTTCAGAGGTCATCTAGTCCAATGCCCTACTCAAAGCTGGTCAAACAAAATTGGGTTACTCACGGCTTTGCACAGACGAGCTTTTAACATCTCCAAAAAGGGAGACTTCGCAGCCTCTCTGGGCAACCACCTCTGTTTTTTGACCACCTTCACGATACAGAAACTCTCCTTTAATTTACTTGGAATTGCCTGTGTTCCAACTTGCGCCTGTTGCCTCTTGTCCTATCACTACGTGCCTGCGCAAAAAATCTGGCTTCTCTGTATCCTCCTATTAGGCAGCTGAGGACAGCAATGAGATGCCACCAAGCCTTCTTCTCTCAAGGCTGAACAGACGAACTGTCTCAGCCTCTCCGCAGACAATGTGCTCCAGTCCCCTAGTCATCTTGGTGCCCTTTGCTGGGCTCCAGTTTGTCAATGTCTTTCCTACCCAGGGCAGCCCAGCACTGGTCATGGCACTCCAGACAGAACTCACGAGGAGTGAGTAGAGGATCACCTCCCTCAGTCTGCTGGCAACTCACCTCCTAATGTAGCAACCTGGGAGGCAGCTGGTCTTCTTTGCTGCAAGGGCACACTGCTGCCTCATGGTCAACCTGCTGTCGAGTAGGACTCCCAGGTCCAATTCTGCAAACCTATTTTCTATCTAGTCAGTGCTCAGCCTGTACCAACACATGAGATTAACCCATCCCAGATGCAGGCTTTGCTCTTTATCAAACTTCTAGGGGTTTCCCTTAGCCCATATTCTCAATCTTTAGAGATCTCTCCAGCACACTGATCACCTCACCTCACACAGCGACAGCCATGGATTTGACAAAAGTGTATGCAATCCCTTGGTTAACTTCATTAATAAATATGTTGAATAGTATTGGTCTCAGGATCCTTCCCTAAGGGAATCTTCCAACAACATGTTGCCAGCTGGACTATGTATTACTGAATCACAATCCTTTCAGCACAGCAGTCCAGCTAATTTTCCACACAGTTATGCAACCCTCATCTCACTAGTTCAGCAGTAAGGATACTATAGCCAGTGCAGACACTGTTGAAGGCCTTTCAAATGTCAAGATAAACCACATGCACTGCTCTCCTCTCATTATAAAACCTGTCAGGTTGATCAGACACAATCTGCCCTTGATGAATCCATGCTGGCTGCTCCCAGGCACCTCCCTGCCCTTCACGTTTTTGGAAATGGCTTCCAGAAGGATCTGCTTTACCACCATCCCAGAGACAACAGTGAGGTTGACTACTTTGTAGTTCCCTATATATTCCTTCTTGAAGAGAGGTATGATGCTTGCCGTCTCCAAGTCATCAGGAACCTCTCCTGATCACTGTGACCTTTCAAACACGATATAAAGCACCCTCACAATCCCTGAGCAGCCTTGGATTTATCTCATCTCATCTCATGGATTCATGTATATCCAATTTGCTTAAGCACTTCCTATTTCTGTCCTTCTCTACTGTGAACAACGCTTTTTTCCTATAAAGTCTGATATCAGCTCGGGAACCTAGTATTCTAGTTCTGGAAAATGATCCCCACAAATTGCCTACAGTGTAATCAATTGTAAATTCCTTACAGTTAGCTGAAGACTCCTGAAATCCGAGACATCATCAACATTGACATTATCAGGACAGAAAGTGAAAATTAAAAGTGACAGAATAAGCTCTCACTTTAGGTGATGCTAAAATCTTGTAGTCCTTCTCAAAGAGTATACAGTCTGTGCTGGATATGGCTCAGTTTACCAGGAGTCTCTTCAGCTGAGTTTAGCAGTTTAGCTGAACTTCCAACTAGGCAAAGTATCCACGAATACCATTCCTCTGCAATGCCCTTTGCCAAGTTTTGACACTGACAGTTCTTGAGACTTGACAGAATCACAGCACAAGGCAATACGGCTACATTTTGTTACCTTGAATTACCTGTCCGTGCAAAGAGCCACCGGTCCACTCTTCCCATGCAAACTCACCTTCTCTGAGTGCTGCTGCCAGCAATGAAGCAGCCTGTGGAGTTTCTCCAGAATCAGGTTTGATAAGAAGGTGAGGTTCTACATGAACATCCTCAAACCCACTCATATGTCCCAGTTCTGCATAGATATGCAACTTCTCTTCCAAATAACTACAGATCTGCTGGTCCTGGTTACTCAGTGATTCTGTCAACCAAAATTGAACACTGTATTAATATTTTTAATCCTGCAGACAAAGCACACTCCTCATTCACCCTTATAATCCTTAGGACACATAGACATTGATAACTCGAGCTAGGTCTTTTTTAAGTAGCCAGGAACCAAATCCATCCCATAGTCTGTCCTAATGAAAGCTGGCACAGACCCCGGCAGAGGGCCAGGCCAGTGCTCTCCCCCGGTGAGGTGGCCTTGGTTGCACTCTTGGGCCCTCAGCTACCGCCTGCTGCACTCAATCAATGCAGGAAAAGCACTTGGCTCAGGCAGCCAGAAGATGTGCTGACTAAGTACCTCAATGTCAAAAATACTTGCTCTCAGCAGAGGATGCCCTTCCCTGTGTCTCTCTACAGTAAGTACACTACTGGAATTTCTCTCTTTACAGCAGTATAAAGACGTGGAATTTAGGTATAGAGGAACCAAGGAAGCAGAATTTATCCCTGTCGGCTACATTTTCAGATAAAAATAATAGCAGCAAAGTATGAAATCCATAAACAAGCACAAAGCCACACAATTACTGAAGATTTGAGTTACTTCTGCAGATGTGCAATTACCTGGCCCTGATGATAATCTGGGAAATTCAATGTTTATTCTGAAAGTATCCATTTTTCTTTTCTTTTTTACTGACGGTAATGTAGCACAAATATAAAGCGTTTGGAAAAAATACAGTCCTCTTTCAATAAACTCACATTATACCATCAGACCACTCCAGCTTTCTTTGCTGTGACTCTGCCTGTTAAGCCACTCTGAACCCACCAGTCAGTGTGGGCACATTCATTCATCCTTATTCACTCTCCAAGTGGCAGGAAAGGTACCACACCTTGACATTTCTGAATTCTGGATGCTTTGGCCTCAGCAATACGTCTGTCCTCATCAGATTCACTCATTTTTCCTTCTTCTTCTTCTTCCTCTGGACAACTTTAAAGATGAAAGACAAAAAAGGTGGAAAAAGCAAAATCTGCACATCATGTATTTACCTTCAGTACAGTAATAAACAGAACACAACATTAGCACTAACTTTTGCTACAATCCAGAAGCATGTTATTTGTATGTTTCTTTAAAAAGCAGTAACTGGACACAAACCAGACTGAAAGACTCCTTTTAATTCTGGTAAGGCTGCAGGGTGCAGCAAAGGGGTGGCTGGTCCTCATGGAAGCTTGCTGTGCTAAGCATAAGCTTGGTCCCCATAAGAAGCAACCTTCCCTGCCATTCTCAAGGAGTTGAGACCAAGAAAGATACAGGCATGATCAGGGACGTCCCCAAAATGGTTGCATGGATACCTGCAGGACTCTGGAAAGCATCCAGTGCCAAAGGCAAAGGTGAGGGAAGCTTACAATGGCTGGTAAGGACATCTAATGGGGAGCGGGAAAGTTTTGCTGATTCAGCGGGAAACTACAAGTAACATGGGAAGTTTGTCAGAAGTGATGGTGGGGTCTTGAGGTCTGTGAATCCTTAGCTCACAGGAAAACCCAGCCTCACAGGATGGATCCAGTGCAATGCAGAACAGAGAGCACACTGCCACTAATATCCAACCAACCTCCTGTCTGCTTTGGACTGCCAGGATGAAGACCAAAAGCCTTTTCCTATACCTTTCCACTGCATCTTGAATACGCCTCATCCAGTTGTTCCGTTCCTCTTTGCAGTTGGTATGAACTTCATACATCTCAGGCCCCGCAGAAGAAGCACTAATCAGAAACATCCCCCTCTCTTCGTTGGCTACTTCTCTTACTATGAGCCTCTGAAGGGAGATAACGGAAGGCTTCTGGTCCTGGGGAAACAGTCACAACACATCCAAATAATAAATTACTCTCTTATAAAACATCATACTTTTAGAAAAGCATGATTTTTTAATTAATAGTACTAATTCTAGTCCTGGAATAGTCAGACTACATATGTTCTTACCAGGTGCAAGAGGCTGCAAGTTTTGAGTATTCAGACATCTTTTTAAACTATTTTAAAAAATACATTATAGTATTTATTAACAAGTAAAGCACAGGGCATGTGCTAAAAAGTAAATCCCAGAAGCTCAATGATATTGAGGCACAGTGTTCATATAATGTTTACATTTATATAGTTTGGGAATGTCACTCCATGATTTTTCATACATTTAATGTGTGTTTGCTACTACATTCTTCTGTTTTGCTTAACAGAACCATAATTTAAAATTCATTTTAGATAAGTGAAAGAGCCTGCTCTACTTCACGCCTTCATAATTAGATCAAGCATGACACTAAAAACATAATTGTTATTTTCATCCTTCTTCCTAAAAAAATATTTAATTTTGAAAATAAACTTAATTTTCTACGTACTGGCATATTACTGTTCTGAATACACTGCCAGGATTTTAGAAAAAAATATTAGGTGGGAATAACCTAGAAAAGGACCTAATTTTTGAGAAATAAACAAATAAAAGTGCAATATTCAGACATCTGATAATATACTTACAACAGCTGCAAAGATGTATTTTTGATCTTTTTCTTGTAAGAATAGTAGTACATCAGTTAGAAGCAGAGCTAAGGTATCTTAAAATGAGAAAAGGAAAATAATGTTTTTTAATTTGTCATTACAATTATAGTTAATTTATTATTTTAATTTTTAAAAAGGAGACGCCATAATCAATAAATATCCCACAGAATTCTACAGTAAACTAAACAGGAAATATCTGGAGTACCCTATGGTCTGCATGAAGCAACTGCATGCTATCACTTTGTATCTCCCAGGAAAGACCACATTTGTTATCTAACCTCCTGCAGCACCGTGCTGGAGCACTGGCCCAGGGAAAGAAAACATCCTCACTCCAGTGTCAGAACAGCTTCCCCAGGCCACTCACAGGCAACCTGGCAAAGACCAGCCCACAGAAATTCTGGTTCGCCTATGCTGCGACATATACTCACAGCACAGTATTATGCTAGTAGAAGTATTTCTGGAATAACGATGAACATACAGCTTTATAAAGTTTTTCAGTAAATATCAGTAAGCTTAAAGCCCAACTCCTACATGTGATTAACACCAAAAATCAAATACTGGGCTTGCATGTAAAAATCAGGCTCCAGCTAAATATGGCTTCAGATTTTCTTTTCCACTGCAGATGTCTCAGTACCACTGCAGAATACCACGTTATTTTCATGCGTTATCTTCAATGGCCAGTACTGTGAACAATATCAATGTACAAGTCAAAACTCTATGTTATGGGATGAAACTGCAAATCAATCAACTGATTGATTCTTCCAACCTGTTGGAAGAAGAAATGTAGCTGATGGCTTTGTATGTGAAATTGTCTTCTTACCCAGATATACAGTGGATTGCCATGGCAAAATTACATTACATTACAATTATTACAATTACAAAAATTACATTACAAACCATGGCAGCTTCTGGGACTACTCTTTGAGCAATCAGTGGCATGTTCTCAATACATTATCTCAGAAATTTGTGTTTGCAATACAGCATTATAAAGTAATTTCATTCTTAAATCAAACAATCTTCATGTTACTGGCAAATAAAGAGTTAAAGGACTTTACTGCTCCATTGGAATACCTTTAAAACGACCGGTCGCTGTCTTCCAGTACACTAGACCTTCATGAAGAAGAATTCTCTCTTTCTTCATCAAGTCTTGCTTCCTAAAAACATGACCATTTTTCAGCTTTGTATATGTTTTGTTTTCAGTTCTACTGAGAATTTCCAACAGCTTTTGCTTTTTCTCATATTCGTTCACTTTCAAATCTACTGCTGCAATCATGTCCTTAATTAGATGAAGGGCTTTGCACAGGTCTTTATGTTCTTCTGTTCCTTCTGTGTGAAACAAAAAATAAACAACATGATGGTAGTCAGCGTATTCAAGAGACGATATAATTCCTTACTTTCTGGGAACAATCAACATGATGCAAAGCTTAAATTGATAAATATGTCATTTTAAGTTGAACCTGGCAATCAATTTACTAGAAATACTAGAGGCATCTACCTTTGGTTGACTTGCCTATTTGACTTGCCAAAAAGATGGCATGTACCTGACATTTATTCATTAGTCAAAACAACAGTCAGAATAGTTTCTGACATATTTATGAGCTGACAGCATTTAAAAAAATTTAGTGGCAAAGTAAATAATATAGTACATTACTCTTCTGGCTAAGTAAAAAGAAATCCCTTGAAACAGGATTGTAAGCACATCAGGTTTGCATCTGGATATGAAACTTTCCACAATGCTCAATAATTGCCCATTTCAGGGGCAGTATCTGCAAGTTATTAGTATTTCTAAAATGCTCTACAAAATTCCAGAGGTAATTCAAGCTTTGTTTGAAAAACTGGAGAGTAATTTACAAAACATTTGCCTAGCCCTACTTACAAGATTCCACCAGAATTAATTTAAAAGAAGCTGCAGATGCATGCCTGAATTAGTTCACATCCTCTAGTCAAGATCTTTTCCTAAAACAAGTATCCTCTTCTGGAATTCTATGGCTTACCCGGCTGGAATATGGGAAATCTTCACAGACCAGCCTTGACAAGGCTAAGACCCTGTTTAGGTGGCATTTGTCTGAACAGTATTTATGTTGTCCTGGTTCTCTACAGAGCAGTGAATTTAATCTTTTCTTATATTGTAGCACTGCATATTCCTTATATTAGAAATGCCTCAAAATTACAGACATGAAGCAATACTTTAGCTTTTATTCACCTTTTGAGTACTGCAATATCCTTTCAACCAGAACAGGGTATTTGGTGATTCGCTGGGTGACAAGCAAAATGCACTCGGGGATTCCTCGGCGTCGCGCCAACAGGTTACTATTTCTCAGCTGCACAGACACAAACATATACCCTAAGCAGTAAATACATATTAAACCACCAATTGACTAATAAGAAATATGATCTAAATGCATTAGAATAAGCTAAAACAAAATGCTGTGTTATCTGAACCATCCCCAAGGAACAGTTGCTGCCCTGAGGGATGGGGTATACTGTAACAGGAACATGTGTGTAATACACACTAGATGCCAAAGTTTTCTAAAATACGAAAGAAAAATGTCATTTATCACCTCACTGGTTAAGAAGGAAAAAACTTTGCCATTTTTACTGTCTATTAAAAGTGAGTTACTGAATATAATTTCAATCCTAAATCTAAGTAAAAGCTACGTATCTTTTTCCTGAGCATTTTGCCAATAATGATCACATTTCCATGTAAACTTACTTTAATGAAATTCTGGAACTTCTTGTTTTGTTGCAACTCTTTGAAGAGATTAACAGCTTCTTTTTGATGGCTGCAAAACTCTCCATATATTTTCTTCATTTTAGTTGCATTTTCTTCTGAAAACTGAAGAAATTAATAAGTGAATTGTGCTCAATATTGCACCTAACAGAAAAGTGTATACCTTTAATTAATGTATTTTGGACAAATACAGAACTTTTATGCTACTTGTTTCTCAAGCTCTCTGAATTTCACTAGCAGGGCCTGTCGCAACAGAATGAAAATGGGCTACCTGTTTTTACAAGCAAGATGAGGAGTGTAGCCTGGAGAGAGCACAAGTGACCTCCACTACAGCCTTGCCAATAACAGCTAGAACAATTATTGTAACAGCATCTCCTTCACCTTTTTGCAAACACAATCTTTTTGAGGCTTATTTGCCTTATTTGTCTAATCTCCACACCACTTCTACACAAGATAATGGTTCAGCTTCTTTATTTCAGTGGAATGAAAACTGCCAGACTGAAGGTGAAAAGTCACACTCTCCTGATTCCAAGGAACTGAAGCGTGACCAGAAAGCAGTTAGTTAGCTGTTCTACAGTCACGCTGTGACCATCCCTTCTCTAGTGAGGGGCAACTCGAGATGCACCATGCCAGATCATTACAGGAAACGAACACAGTTTCTTTTCCATCATCAGTCAATTCTTCACACCTCTGCTCAGCTGTTAAAAAAGTGAAGCCATTGCTTCCATTTTTTGCAGTCCACGGTATGATGGCAGCAGTCTTCTTACCATGAACAGGACCAAGTTTAACACCTTCCTTGTCCCTTGAACCATACAGGTAGAAGTTCATCCGAAGTTCATCAGAGTTACCTGTCAATAATGGTTTTCTCTCATTGTTATTTCACCCTGCAATGATCTGGAGGGGACAGCCTTTGAATTATGAGGCAACCATAGCCCTCTTTTTGCCCACAAAAGTTTTAAAGTCAACAAATTGTGTAATTTGGGAACCTTGAGTGTATAAAGGATTAACAGAGCTGATGCCTCTACCTGCTGCAAAAGTATATCTCCAATTCTGCTGATGACAAAATTACGTTCGCTCCCTGCCTCACACGATTCCTGCCGTCTCTCCTTCATTCTGCAGAAGAATTGCCTGTGCATCTCCAGCAGCTCATCTAAACAGGGGAATATTCTGTCCACTGTGCTGTGGTCCAGCTGGAGTTCTTCCTTCATCCCTTTCCTGAATATTTCAGACATAATGAACAGGGTATGGATGTGATGCACCTCTGTTTGCATCAGCTCTGCAGTATAAAAGAAAACAGCATAGTACAGTAATCACCTCAACATTTTGCACACCTTCTAAGATAGATTTTAGCAGCATTCAAATATACAGTCATAATTATTTTTTCTGTGTGAGCCTGAAACCTAATAGATTATGTCAGTAGAAGACTTAATTCATCTGTCTCTGTCACAGTTTTCTCAACTGCACCCTACTGAACGAGTTGGGGTTGCAAGTACTTGAGCTGAGGATTGGATGAGTTCCCTTCCAAACTCAACCGTTCCATGAACAGGATAGACACGTCTCTGGCAGCCACTATTCTCCCTTTCCTTAGTTATAGAACACACTGTAATTTGTGACAAAAAAGTTATTTGAACCTTATTATTATTTTCAGTAGAAGCATTCATTCTTCTGGACATGAAACGTGTAGGTTCCCTGTCTATTTTCCATGTCAAATGGTTTTTAAACTTACACGAAGCTTTGAAATACTGACCAAAAATGACATCCTGCCTCTTGATGACATCCTTTTCTTGCTTGCTGCAGAACGCTGGATCCACAACAAGACTCCAGGACTCTGCCTCAAACTCTTGTGTATCTGTGTGGAGATCAGTCCACTGAGATAAATCCACATCATCTATGACAAAACGTATATCTCATTAACACCAGGCACGTGAACAGTAAAGGAAGTCCCTTTGCACATGAAGATCTATTCATATAGCAAAGGGAACACATCACAGGGATGAATTATAGACAAGGCTTCTGCAAACATTGGCAGCAGCTTTACAACAAAGAAGCTTGCCAGATATCAATAGCATTACCGAAGTGTTGAAATGCAAACATGACAGCAGGGGAGGAGAATGAAAAAGAACACCCTTCTTTTCTTAGATTAAATCCTTTCTATACTTCTTTCCTTAAAGAAACTTTTTACAATTTTAAAATAAACTCCAACATTTTCAAAAGTAAATGTCCAGTGAGAGTTATCTGCACTATCCTTTGTGAATGAATGCCCTTCAGCTTTGAAATTCAGTCTCACACCCAGCTACAGAAAAAGCCTATTTCTATTCATTTCAAAAGGATATGTAGCCATTTTAGAAGAGTAGGTCACCAGTGGAAGACAAGATTTTGGGGCTACTGATGAAATACAAGTGATGTAGGTTTTTATTTTGTAATGTACTTTGTCAATGGAGATGATTAGATGAGTGCAGAAGAAAAGTATATTGCTGTTCTGGTTCTGCAAATGCAGATGCCAAATATATTTACCCCTGTTATTTCAAAATTCTAACTACAAAAATATTCTAAAAGTTATTTAAAAGTTAGTTACAAAGAAGAAAGGAAAAGTTGTATTTTTAAGACTAATGTGTCTGATTGTATAATTTTAATGAGGGACACAATTGTAATTATCAAAAATAGGTGCTCTTCTTTCAGCAGATGAAGTGGCTTCCTATACCAGCTAAGGAGGTTTTTATATTTTTCACTTTCCAATACCAGTTATAAAAAGCAACATCTGTGCAATACTTCTCACCTTCCACCATAAAAGGATCTACTGAAGAAAAGGTCCCTAATGCTTGTAACATCTCTTCAGACCCTGACTTGGACCTCCAGATGCTGCTCTCAGAGTCTTGTTCAAAAAATGGTGTGAATCTTCTACAGCAGAAAAAAACAAAAAAACCAAAACAAAACAACAACACATTTATTCAATGTTTTACATTTTCCTCGAAATGCTGAATGACATATTAGCATAGTCCCCTGGCAGCTACCCTCTACCTTTCAAAACTGGCACTGGGGACACTTTTGGACAGGAAGTGGGACTGTTGTGAGGCTTCCTTCCTTCCAGCAGACAGTCCAATAGGCACAGAGGAAGAAGGATGCACTGGGTAGAGCACCATCTGCGAAATGTCTCCAGGCTGGGAATCTGTGAGGCAAAGCACAACACAACATTTTGAACAACAATGTAGAATATGTCATCAACAGCACACTTACACTGAGAAATGTAAGTGTGCTGTCTGGTGTTCATATTGACCTATACTGGGTATCAAGAATGTCCACTCGGTGGTACAAGACCATGATGCTCTCTCATGGAATATAAAGATGAGCTTGTAGGCAAAGTAGAATAGAATCATAGAATTGGTTGGTTGGAAAAGACCTTTGAGATCATCCATATGAGTTGAGTCCAACCATACCCGTCCACTACTAAGCCATACCTCTGAGCACTTAATCTACCTGTCTTTTATATACCTCCAGGGATGGACTCAACTACTTCCCTGGGTAGCCGGTTCCAGTGCCTGATAACCCCTTCAGTGAAGAAATTTTTCCTGACATGCAATCTCAACTTCCTTTGGTGCAACTTGAAGCCATTGCCTCTCATCCTATCACTTGTTACTTGGGAGAAGAGACGCACACCTGTCTCGCTACAACGTCCTTTTAAGTAGTTGTGGCTCCAGCATGGATATTATTGAGAAGAAAGCAATATCAAATCATACATGCTCTAGCATTGCAACCTGAACATAGAAGACCCAAATATTTGTGCGTACAGTAAATGACATACTCAAAAGCACAAGACAGAACTGACTACTTTTGATTTTCATTTTCACTGAAAACAAAATGTAGTAAAACTCCCACTAATTTTAGTAGAAGGAAAGTTAATTCAACGGTAATTTCTTCCAAAAATCCTATTCATATTAGAGACACACACACTTTCTCACAGATACTAAATGAAAAATAGAAACACACAAAGGATGCAGGAAAGTTCATGTTGTCAGTCCCGTGATTTTTAACCAAGGTTTAACTTAGAAGTGCTAGGTTTACACCTCCTCACTTACTTGTTATACCAGCTTGGGGTTTGTTTTTATTATGGGACCTCTCCTGGGATTTCTGAAAAAAGAAGAATTTTATGAAATTGCAATGAAATCATAGCTGATAACACACTGAATAGTCAAGTCAGTAACTCACTTCCACATATCATCACACAAAAGGGCTTCAAGAAAGTGGTCTTAAATTATGGTCCTAATTTCTACCAATAACTAATAAATCCAAGTCCATTAGTTATTGGTAGATAACAATATTCAAAGTAGAATGATATTATGACTACTGCAATAGAAAATTGAATCTGTTTATTCTAAACCGAGTCACTGAGTTACAGCATTCTACTTTCTTTATATGAATACTGCCTATGAAGGCTACAAGAAAAGGAGTTCACTTTCAGGGCTTTATATTCAAAATAAGCTAGAAGCATTGTGGCAGGGCACTACCTGAGGAAGCCTGGGTCTCAGGGGCAGAATTGATGCCCCTTCCATAGTGGACTTTTCTGCAAGTCCCATTATATTACATGAGGGCAGAAGAGTTCCACATCTGTTTTTGAAAATGATGTCTCTGTCAAGATAACCTCACCATGCATGTATTCCTACACAGCATCCATCAGCTTCCGTGCTGATTTTGACCTGTTTGCAGAAGTAGCTGAACACTGTAAGTGATTGTCTAGGTACACTGTGAAGCCTTCTCCTCCAGAGATTTTCCAGAACAGGTCAGACAAACACCTGCCCAAATTGCTACCTAGAAGTGAGCCTGCACAAGGGTGAGGAGATGGACTAGGTCACCTTCTAAAGTCATAGAATCACTGAATCATAGAATGGTATAGGTTGTAAGGGACCTTAAAAGATCAACTAGTTCCAACCCCCCTGCCATAAGCTGAGACACCTTCCACTTGACCAGGTTGTTCAGAGCCTCATTCAACCTGGCCTTAAACATTTCCAGGGAGGGGGCATCCACAACTTCTCTGGACAACCTGTTCCAGTGTCTGACCACCCTCACAGTGAAGATTTTCTTCCTAATATCTAATCTAAACCTGCCCTCTTTCAGCTTAAACCCATTTCCCCTTGTTCTGTCATTAACTGCCCTTATGAAAAATCCTTCCCCAGCTTTCCTGTAGCCCCTTCAGGTACTGGAAGGCTGCTATAAGATCTCCCCGGAGCCTTCTCTTCTCCAGGGTGAACAGCCTCAACTCTCTCAGCCTGTCCTCATAGCAGAAGTGCTCCAGCCCTTTGATCATCCTGGCGGCCCTCCAGGCACAGAAGTGAGACTGACTGGCCTGTTATTTCCCGGATCTTCCTTGTTCCTCTTTTAAAAAATGGAGGTCATGTTACCCCTTTTCCAGTCCATGGGAACTTCACCACAGACTGACAGGACTTCTCAAATATGGACAGTGGTTTGGTAACTCCACCGGCCAGTCCTCTCAGGACCTGTGGATGCACCTATTCAGATCCCATGGACTTGCACACATTCAGGTTCCTCAGATGCTCTCAAACCTGATCTTCTCCTACAGTGGGCAGCTCTTCATTCTCCCAGTCCCTGCCTCTGTCTTCTGCAACCTGGGGGATGTGACTCAAGTGCTTGATAGTAAAGACTGAGGTAAAGAAGTCACTGAATACCTCAGCCTTCTCCATATCCCAGGTGATCAGGTCTCTCATTTCCTTCTGGAGGGGGTCTACATTTTCCCTTCCCTACAGGAGGCCTGTAGAAGTTTTTCTTGTTGGCCTCAATGTCCCTGGCCAGATTCAATTCTGCCAGGGCTTTAGCTTTTCTAACCTGATCCCTGGCTACTTGCAAAATTTCCCTTGGCTACCTGTCCTTCCTTCCACCCTCTATAGGCTTCCTTTTTGTCTCTGAGTTTGTTCCAGAGCTCCTTGTCCATCCATGCAGGCCTCCTGGTGTTTTTGCCTGCCTTCCTCTTTGTTGGGATGCAACGCTCCTGGGCTTGGAGGAGGCAATCCTTGAATATTAACCAGCCTTCTTGGGCCCCTCTTCCCTCCAGGGTTTTATTTCATGGAACTTTACCCAGCGGGTCCCTGAAAAGGTCAAAGTCTGCTCTCCTGAAATCCAGGGTAGTGAGCCTGCTGCAAACCCTCCTCCCTGCCCTAAGGATCTTGAAGTCCACCATTTCATGGTCACTGCATCTAAGGCTGCCCTTGAGCTTCACATTCCCCACCAGCTCCTCCTTGTTGGTGAGAACAAGGTCCAGTATGGCACCTTCCTCACTGGCTCCTCAATCATTTGGAGAAGAAAGTTGTCATCAACACATTCCAGGAACCTCCTGGAGTGCTTAAGCTCTGCAATATCAACAGATATCGGGGTGGTTGATGTCCCTCCTGAGGACCACGGCTTGTGAATGTGAGGCTGCTCCTATCTGTCTATAGAGGCCCTCATCTACTCTGTCTTCTTGGTCTGGCGGCCTGCAGCAGACCCCCACAGTGATGTTGCTTGTCCCTGACCTCCCTCTGATCCTGACCCCCCTCTGATCCTGACCCATAAGCTCTTAGTCAGCTCCTCACCCACCCCCAGGTGGAGCTCCATGCACTCCAGCTGGTCACTGACATAGAGGGCGATACCCCCTCCTCAACTCCCCTGCCTGTCCTTCCTGAAGAGCCTGTATCCTTCCATTCCAACACTCCAGTCATAGGAGCCATCCCACCATGCCTCCATGATTCCAATCAGGTCACAGCCCTGCAGCTTTGCACAGGTCTGCAACTCCTCTTGTTTATTTCCCATGCTGCACAGTGTAGAGCATTTGAGTTGGGCCTGCAATGAAGCTGACCTACTGGCTGGAGCAGCTGGAATTGCGTTGTGCTGCTCCTCTGGTGCTCACAGTCTACCTGTGATCCTTCTCCAGGCTCTCGGCACCTGTTACTAGCAGTATCACCAAGCTGGCAGGAGCAGGGTGGATTGAGGTTCCCCTCCCCCTGCAACTTTAGTTTATTCAAGCATGTGGGTTTTCCTGGAGGGGTGCAGGGGGATCCACCCATAGCCACACAAAGTCTTGAAGTAGTTGGTCTTCTGCTTGCTCCCTGTGGACTTTGCTCAAGGGTGTCTGTAGTTGTTAATGCTTTATACCTGTTACTGGTCATAATGCTGGAGGATGGAGACTGCGGCAGAGCCCTGGTTTTGCAGATTACCAGAGTCCAAGGTGGTTTATTCACAGTGTTGTCTGTTAACAGAACAGCCTGACCACAAGCTGCAGGTCCCCAGCAGAGGTCAGCCGCTTGCCCAGCTTGGAAAAGCCAAAAAAAGCCCCAAAATGAGCCCTTGCCATCCCTTTTTGCCACAATTCTCCTCCCCAGTTGCAAGTCCCTTCCATTTCTGCTTTGCATTACTCAAAACATACAGGAACCCCCCTTCTACACAAGGGGCTACCTGTGGTTTTGAGAAGGCTTTACTTTTAATCCCTTTTTTATCCCTCCAGGTACACCATTTTGCAATTTGAGTTTGTGACCCTTCAAAAATAGAAATCTCTCTTTAAACCAATTTTTGACCCTTGTCTAAAAATTGTTGTTCAAGATCAGTGCTTGCTCAAATTAGACATTTTGACATCCTTGCAGCCCTTTGCATACAGACACTGTGTCTGGGCAGCCTGTGTGTACTTTCTTCTTTCCTTCACGATGTTTCCAACCCCTTAGGAAGAAGATACACTCTAGTAAGAACAATGCAGTATAGAAGGTTACCTTGGTGCACAGAGGAGCACACTCCTTGCAGCTCTTATGTACAACCACATTGCAATCTGAAAAAGAAGGCACATTTCAAAGCCTGGCACTGAACGTGGTCTCCAGCCTGCAGAAAATGTTACTCTCAGGCTTCCTCTTTTTCCCACCTCCAGGTTCACTTACTAACATAGCCCTGAGGAGGCTTTGATGTTACAGTCCCTGGCTAGGAAGAAGTTTTTGCCTAATGTGCTGGGGCTAGGAGATGGCCATGGTCCCTCCCTAAAGCTGTCACCTGCTGCCCATCCTCCCTCTCCCTTGCCAACTTCAGCTCATTACACAAAGGAGAAACATCCAAATCAAGGCAAGGTTTCTTTTTGAAACAAAACACTGAACCAGGATCTCAAAGCAGAATTTGAAGCACTGTAAGTTCACATACGAAAGCCAAAAACTACTTACAAGAACACTGCAGTGACTCCCTTCCTAGGAGGGCCTTTTCACAGGCCATACATGGGATAACTCCTGAAAAAGTCCCATTTGTAAAATTATGCCTGTTCAGTTTCTCTTTATCTTTGGTGTCTTTATTTTTTGTCTTCATCACCAACAGGCAGGAGAAAAAAAAAAAAAAAAGGACATTAGAAAAGAAGATAAAGCGATTAAATCTTAAAAACACTAAAACATTCCCTTAAAGAGCAAATTATTCTATAAGATTTATTCCCTGTCCTGGAAGGCTTGTAACAGTATACTATATTATTACATCCAACATTGTTGAAGTCCTAAAATGATGCAGGCATCTCTTTTACTGTCAGCTAAGCCAGCAAGCATTATCAAGGAAGACTGGCAGAAATACATTTATAAAGCTACAAAAAGGGAAGAGTTAGAAAATAAAATTTAAGAAGTGTTATTGACTGGCCGTACACACAAACTAGTATCAATGCCTACATCTCCCTGAGGCACACATGCAAACTCGTGCTTCTGCAGTTAAAGCTGCAGTTATGCAAATGTAGACAACTTGTCTTTAGTTCTTAGAAGACGCTAGAAAAAAAAAAATTTAATGAGTATTAATGAATTTAATAAATTCTGCCTGTTTTTACAGTACTCCTGTAGGTGTGAGTCTACATTTCTCCGAGCAGCCCTGGTAGTTACTCTTTAGGAGATCACACAGACACAGGCTGCTGGACCAGACACACTCATTCACAGCCAGTTCACGACTCAGCCTACCATCTTCACATTCACATATGTTAGGATACCCGGGGGCAGAGGAGGGCATACAAAAGCCTACAAAACTGCCAAAGGCCAGTTGGAAAGATCCTGCAGGCCAAATCCATCTCTCAAGCTGCTAACTGATGCCATTAATCTAAATTTCAGATGTCTCAAAATTAAACCACAAATGTTCTAATCTACCTCCGATAGTATGTACATTTGACTGTGTAGACCCTGAATCTGAAACTCTTTTAATACTAAGCAGTGCTTACTCATTAGTGTTGCAAGCAAAATGTCCCATTAACTTCAAGTAAGGCTAATTCAACTGATAATGTGCCAGTGTACAAGTTACAGACTTAATTACTTATTGAGAGTAATTGCAAGTACAGGCCTGTATCTCTTAATTTTATTTAACAAACATAATTATTTTTAAAGGCAAGTCATACATTTAAACTCTGGCTAAATCGTCAAATGATGTATTAATAACATCCAAAAAATTGCAAGGGAAATATTTTATATTGTTCAGCTAATGCTGATGTTTAAAAGGAAAGCTGGGTTTTGACATGAAGGCCATTACAGGGTATCCTGCATATGTTTTAAAATGTAAAAAATAATGATAAAAGTTTCTTCCTATTGCTCATGTGGTTTTGTAATAAACAACTTGTCTTTACATTAAAAATATAGATTCTTATATATAATTCATTTAATTACAGGGACATAACTATGCATAATAACATAGACATAAATCCCAAATTACCTTGCATTTATTCCGTGTGCTGGTCATCCTGTTCATCAGAAAGCTGAAAGTTCGACTCACTTTACATTTTTCAGACTCATTTTTTGAGGGTACAGTATATCTATTCCATTCTTCCTCCTGTATCCTAAAACAGAGACCAGGATAAAAACCTCATTCCAGTGGGAGTAGTCCCTTAAAACACAGGAGAATCTGGATGGTGCTTGTTTCATCTAACATTTGCAATTACACATTTTATTGTAGGTTTAGCTGATGTTATTAAAAGGATTGCAATCCCTCTTTATAAAAAGGAGTAACACTAGCCCATGGAGTGCTCCAAATGTGTGATGTGTTACAAGCTTGCCTAGCTCACAGTTGGTATCAAAAGCTCCCTTGTTTTTATGACAGTGTTGCACGTTCCTACAAGGGACAAGAGTGTGTCCCGCAGCGGTGTCCAGCAAATCCCCACCGTGGGACGTGGGCGGTGAGGAGAGCACAGAGAGAGCTGGGCTGGGCTTAGCACAGGGTTTCAGCGTGGGCATACAGATCCCCTGGGCAGGGAGCGCTCCCCCAAAACCACTACTAAAAACCCAGCTGTGAGGGGTGCCGAGGCCTCTTCACTCCCGTGCTCTCTAGATGGCATTCTTGCACAGACCTGCGCCCAGCACCTCAAAACACAGGTGCCACAAGTACCCATACCTTTTCTCTCGGGACTGCTCAGGCAGACTGTACGCTCTCTCTGCAAGACAAAAACAGTTATCAGGCATTCAGTTTGCAAGGTTGTCATGTTTATTTGAAATGCACGACCTCCAGGCCTATTCCTAGGCCATAAGCTTGTCATTAAGGGCTTGCAATGTCATTTGAAAATTAGGAAAGCAAAACCGTACACACGTTAGAAGGAGTTTTTCCTAGGGTAAGACCACTGCCTACCAAGCTTTGTTTAGTTGACAGAATCCACCAGAACTGAGATGGGATATCAGTGAATGTCAGTTTCTGCAAACAGCCTGTTTTTAAGAATAAAAAAAAATATTTCTTTTGCTTTTCCTGACAACCCACACTTGAACGATTCACACTCTGTTTTGCTTTTTACATAATTTGTTGTAAAATATCTTAACGACGTTCTTCCAACATTTGCAATTACCTGTTTTATGCAGCTTAATCTACAGTATTAAAAAAAATTCAAATCTCTCTACATAAAGAAGTATATTACTAGGCTATGTACTGCACAGGATGTATAATGCATTACAAGTTTACATCCTAGAAACTATAGAGAGGAGTCAAGGAGATATTTTTCGACAAAAGCAGAATGAAAGACAAATAATTCAGCTGGGTTGTTTTGGGAGAAAAAAACCCAAAACAATAGAGACCACTCTACCATTTCCATATTAAAAGCCGTTCCATTTTGCAGATATTTTGTGCAAAGCTACCACAGGTATGGTTCAGAAAGATACTTAAACACCTGCCTAAGTCAAAACATCAGACTATGACTTCTTTAAAGTGAGATACAAACTTAAGCACGCTTCACTGAATCAGCATGTGTTCAGAGAAGTGGAGACTTCAGGTTAGTGAGAGCTAGATTATTTACCAAAGAAGCAGCAAGACTAAAAGGGCATTTCCATTACTTGCAACGCATAACCTGTGCCGCAGGATGCATTCAGAAGAAACAAAGGCCATGTACCCATGGGAAATGAAGAGAGCTTCATGCAAAATAGTGCCATGGGGTTGGCATTGAGGTACTTACTACAAGGGTGGAGCAGAGACACTGACTTAGAGTGTGAAAGAGCCTGAAGGAGGGATCGACCACTGTTCGTGAGCACACCATCTACAGAGCAGGGACAAATCCTTTACTGTTACAGCCTGGTAACACCTTCTTGAATAAAAGGAGGTAGTTGTTTTAAACCTGAGCATACTGAAAAGCTCCCATTGGAAATGGATGATGATTTCCCAATTTTTCTCATACTTTGTGCAAGAAAGACTGTCCTATTGCCATTCTGCATTCATCTGCTTTGGCTTGTGTTTCACTGACACGCAGAAGGTCAGCTGCACCTCTCCCTCGCATAGCTAAGCCCCAGTGCTGGCAGCTGGGCAGAGGGGAAGGGGCAGGTTTTCAGTGCACAGACACCTGTGGGGACCCAGACACAATCCCACTACAGCCCACAGAGATCAGGATGAACTATCTGACCTGTCTTCTTGGACCAAGAAGTGACTGCTCAAAGCAAACGCAGCTCTGCCTGCCCCACACGGTAGTCACCACGGCCAGCTGCCAAACACTTTGTTCAATGCTCCTGTCTCCCTAAAATGCTGGCAAGGAAGGGACAAGGCAGGAGGTGCTGGTGGTAGGGAAGCACCACCAGGAACCTCAGCAGACCAACACCCTCCCTCCCAGCAGCACACCACATCTGCCATGAGGGCTGCAGAACTGCCCATTTCCCAAGCATGGACAGGAAAGTGTTTCCACCTTCTCCACAGGACACGGGCCCGAGCCCAGATCAGGTCAGAGCAGGTAATGCTGCCTGGATGAAGCTTAACAGGCTGTGACACCAACAACAATGAAGCTTAATGGGCTGTGACACCAACACCAAAGGAATTCTGTTATAATTTTAAGTAAATGCCACATGGCTTTGCTGATCTGTCATCCTCTATTTCTGTGACATAATTCTCTCTTTTTCCTCTGCCTCGTTTTGTCAAAGTCTTCTCACCTAATCTGTTGCATACAAATGGTTATAAATACATTAAGCAATGGTGAAAAACACAACACAGCTGCATGCTGCAGGCTGCCATACATGCTCCTCCTTACAAGGTGACATGAAATCTTACAGTGAATTTGAGCAATGACAAATAAGTTATTTGCTGCACTGCTTAACACAGTTTCTTATGGAAAAAAGACATCTGTAGTCACTGTATGTTTGCCTATCAACTTTCTCCATCTCACCTTTCCAACAGCTTTTGAATTTCTTAACTGGTTTCAAAGTTAACAATAACATTTCCACAACTTTTGTGTGTCTTCGCATTTAAGTGTCATAGAATCACAGAATGGTTAGGAAGGGACCGTCAAGGATCACCTAATACAAACCCCCCTGCCACAGGCAGGGGAATCTTTCACTAGATCAAGTTGCTCAAAGCCCCATCCAACCTGAGCTTGAACACTCTGCACGGTTTTCAAATATAACCCTGTCTTAGTTTCACTAAGATAGAGCTTATTTTCTTCTTAGTAGCTATAATAGCACTGTGTTTTGGTTTCATTATGGGATGTGTTATGAGAAGAACGTTGATAACATACTAAAGTTTTCAACTGTCGCTGGAAGATGAAGGACTTTCCAACCTCCCTGTGTTTTGCTAGTTTGCAGGTTCAAATGACTCAGGAGGCATAGTAAAATTAACAAACACAAACTGGCATTTGGATATGCCAATAGGACATTCCATATCATATAACATCATGTTCAGTATATAAATGAGGGTAGGTCAGAAAGGTGGGGGATCTCTTAGGCATCTCTTGGGCTCTCTTGCTCTTCCAGTATTGGGGCTTTTGGGATTATCTCCGTTCCAAGATCTCTAGCCAGGAAGCAGGCTGGGCATTGGTTGGCAAGTGGTGAGCAACTGCACTGTGCATCACTCATTTGTATATTCTATTATTGCTGTTACTATCATTACTATTTTAATTATTATTTTATTTCAATTATTACATTGCTTTTATCTCAAGCCACGAGTTTTCTTCACTTTTATCCTTCTGAGTCTCTCTCTCATCCCATTTGGGGAGGGTGAGCGAGCAGCTGTTTGGTGTTTGGCTGACAGCCAGGCTAAAACCACCACAAACCCATATGCTCATTGTAAAAGTATGAATTGTCTTCCAAATATGAAACTGTGTCTAGAAATAAAGCATGTTAGAAACAATTTGTAAAAAAACTACAAGCTTGTTGCAGAGACATCTCTGACTCCACTTGAGAGAGAGGGTCATGTTTGCTCCCCAGCCTGTGGAGGTGACAATAGCCCATCCATGTTTCAGAGACTCTGAGAGATCTATGGGAAGCTGGGGCCACCCACCCTCTTTGATGCCTCTTTTGTGCCATCCTGAGCTTCCTTGCAGTCTCTCTTGGGCACCCAGTAGGAAGCCGGGGTAAGGATCTTCCAAAAAGAAGATTACTGCCCTAGCCTGCATTACTTTTTCTGACTAAGGCTCTCCCAGTTTGTGTGCCCTCCCAAGGACCAGCTGCTGTATCAGAGGAGGGCACGATGGGGCACTAGACAGGAGAAGAGTAAGGGATGATGGCAGGGGTACCTGAAGGCAACCAAACCCTGCTTTCATGAGCATTGGCAAGGTCTGTGTGCAGGACAGGCCTGAGTAAAGCCATCAGCACTGGGCCTGAATCAGGTAGGCACAAGATGAGGCTGTACAGGTGCAAAGCCCTGACCTTCATTCGAATCCCCAACTGTGAAGTCCCGAGGAATGCGAGGTCTTCCTAATAAACCTTTGGGCGAAGAGCAGGAATAGGAGCGTGACCGAATCCCAGACACTGTGCATTCCTAGAATAAATAGCATCAAATTAAAATTTGTGTTGTTTTGAAATGCATCAGCAACAGAAACAAAATAAATCAGTGACAGAATTTCTGAAAGAAAGATGGCTGACCACATACATACGTTTTCTTGGCTTCATTAAAGCTTTAAGTAGAATCATAATTTTTTATGACTTCACTTGAATTCTTAGGACGTCTGTCATACTTTCACCAAAATAATTTTTTGTTTACTACAGGAAATAACTTGTGGGTGCAAGCTAGAGTAAGAGACTAAGAGAAAGCTTATATTCTTCTCCAGTTTGGTGGCAAGCACCATCCAAACAGTGTTGTTGGCAATTATATCTGATGAACAAGCTATCTTCTTTTACCAAGAGAGCCACTAATTTTAGTACTTTAATACCTCAAGAACATTTCACAGAGACTAATGCCTTGCCTTGGTAATTACTGATGTCAGAGTTTCTTTTCCCTCTGCATTATTTTTTGCTGTGCGTTAAAAGATTTTCTGATTCCCAAATATGTTAATGGTAAGGCTTGAAAGGAAACCCCTTGATTTTTGATACATCATTTATGTTTCAACAGAGCCTAACCCTATACTGCTTACCTTACTGTTTTCAAAAGTAGCCCTAACAGAATTCAGTGTTTGTGCTGGTCTCTTTTTCTACTTCACATAATTATTTACTGAAGGTCAGATATAGCTCTACAGTGGCAGGAAGTCTGCCTAATAAAAACATGAAGAATCCCTAAAAATGAGAAGTAAGTCTATGTATATGTCTGAAGATCTCAGAAATGGCACCATGATCTAATGAAAATTAATGTAGCCAGGATACTTTAGAAAACCATAATGAAGATGAGACATTTGCACTGGCTAACACACAAAACCCAAGTGAATTTCCCTGAGTCTAGCAATTGTTTTAAAACAGGCAGCAGGCTGGTTTTACACTTCACAAAGCTGTTACCCTTTCACATAAATAGACCTGGTTAAACATTTCCTCATGAAATATATTTTGGTTAGAAAATGCTGATTCACTGAACCTGAGATACTTTCTTTGAAATGTTTCTGAAAAATGATGCTTTTCTCAAAGCTGAAGTGTATCTCTGATGGACCTTTACCATGGCTGCTGCCAAGCCCAGCCACAACCAGGAAGCTCTGGCTCCACAACCCTGTGCGTACTGCAGTCTGGAGGGACTAGCACTGTCAACTGGGAACTAATTTTTCCCCTTCAGATTCAGATGTTTCTCACATGTTTTCAGGCATCAACTTAAAAGGAAAACAATCCAAACCAAGATAGCATCAAATACCTTGGGCTGCAGACTGGTAGGTAAGTCTAATCCATCTCTGCTACAAGCCACAGCCTCGGAAGAGTCAAGTTGAGCGTAGTGAGTGTGGGATCTGTCTGAAACACCTCCACTTCCACCATCCACTTCAAGGTCATCGAGACTGGAACTGAAGCAGACAACAAAGGCTTTAATTCAAATGAATCCTAGTAACAATCCATCTCAACCTTAATGCAACAAGCAAAGATGCTGCTATATACTCTGATCAACAACAACCTGACATAATTCTGGTGGTCTGGGTAACTCATGCACTGAGTTCAACATCTCCCTTAAAATGAGATGTTTTGTTACACACACATACCTGCCTCTCTATACAGATGGAAATGAGAACTGAGATAACTAACTCAGACTTCAGTATTAACATATGTGGGTATATATGGATATTTTGTCTGTGTATGTATTTGAAATATAAATATAAAAATATTTATATTTGAAATATAAAATATAAAATATAAAAATTCACAGACTTTTTTTCCTACATCTGTGACTTGATGGAGGGCAGAAGAGAAAACTAAGAGATATGAAGGAGGGTGTCAGAAAGTTTATGAGATTCATTTCAAAATATAAAAAACTTTAAAACATATAGGACTATAAACAGACGGAGAAATCTCTGGCTAAATCGATACTTCAAACACCTAGAGACTATTTGATTTGCAATTGTTCCTGAGCAGGAGAGTGCAGAAAGGTTTCTCAGCAGTACCAGGGTTTCCCAGGATGGACCCCATTAGCTGCAAGAGCAAGTTCATAGTCTCTTCATCAGAATGACTGGAAGGAATGGTTGATTGCTTGCAATAACATTCCAGCCTTACAACATAAAACTTTAAATTATGTGTGATATTTCTAAATAGCCAGAGTTCCTACCAGGAATAATAGCACAACAATTCCTTCACACACCACTACAGTTCACTTTGTTGAAGGGCAAAATTATCAATACTGTCCAAAACTACTTCCTTATTACAATTCTGGAGACCATCTTTTGCAATGTATCCTAGTAACAGCCCATGTGACATCTCAGAAACAAGTTATTTAACTGCATTATCAGTAAGCGTCTCATTTTAAAATTGGAAAAGCAATACATGTCTATGTAAACAGACAAGCATATATATATCTTACTGAGGGTAACTTACCCAGGTAAATTTTCTAAAATAAAAAGCTGGTTTAAAGACCTGCTATGTAACTCTCCACATCACCTCTGACACTCCAACGAAGGTGCTGCTGGAATTAAATACTGACAGTCTCTTTTTACGTGCAATGTTTGGATCACTTACAGTTGACATATTAAGGTTAATCACATCTCTGAAAATTCCTGTAAGGTCTTAAAGCTCATATATAGGCACCCAACCTAGGTCTTAAAAAAGGTGAGAATTTCTGAAAATGTATAGGAGAAAAATGTTTATGACAGAGAGGCAGGAGATTACGTAATGTACATTACATCCCTGTAGCTACGAAAACTAAAGGGACTGAGAAAGAACAACTCTTAGTCTGATGTTTGTTGTCTTATCTGTGTTAAAAGATTCCTCCTAATGGGACTTCATAGTTGTTTAAGAAACTAAAAATTAAGGTAGAGAAAATTATTGCCCATTTTAATCGACAGGGGACAGACACCACTGCTTCCTTACTGTTTTTACATAGATCTGATGCTCTACCTCCAACTAGTCCAAACGCTCTTGAAAGGTGGGAGATAGATTCAAATTTCCTCCTGTACAAGAAGGAACTGATTTCATGCGTCTTCTATCCAGAGACACAATAAAGCCCCTTCATCAAGGGAATTTACTAACTGTAAAAAAAAAATAAAAAAAGTTTCATCTTCAAAGCTCTCTCTCTGCATTCCTGAAGCCAACTAGATCCCAGCATAACTGTGAAGGGTCCTCAGACAACTGACTCTGCTGGCAGCAAACCCTGTGTACCAGTGAAAGAGCAGAAAACAGTCTGAACCTACCAGAAACACAAGCTATACTCTGCACTGTGTCTTTTGAAGTAAAAACATATACGCAATCAGGAATAACTTGGTCCTTCTACAGACCAGTGCAAAGAAAGGAAAGATTCCCATAGAGGTTGACAGATTTTTAAACATTTTCTTAATGGAAAATATAACTGAGGAAAACTAGGGTGAAATTCTGGTTTCTGACCAGAAATGGAAAGTCTTACAGTGAACAGCTAATTATTTATTTTTTTTAAAGAATACATGCAAGAAAAAAAACATATAAAAATACAAATTTGCATTAAAAAATAATTTATTCAGAGAATATCTTTTATTTGTTAAAAATGTTTTCATAACTATTTTATGAAAATAGATCATTAGGACAATTTAAATATTCAGTGATTGAAAACAGTGATTTTACCTCAGTAATATTATTACTCCAGATTCTGATTCAGCTTTCGAAAGAAAAGGTTATCATAAATAAACCTCATTCTGGCCATATCATCAAGTCAATTCCATACCTTCTTTTTTTCATGTCAGCATAAAGTTGGCCCCGATCCTTAATAAATCCATGGGTCTTGAATGGAAGGTATGGATCTGCTCCATATGGATCAGATGGTGAAACAGTATGTTTTAAACCTGCATTTTCTCCATTTGTCACTGGCCTTTGATTTCCTTCATTTGGAACATATATATATTGGTCACTCTCCTCAAGGGAGGGAGATGAAGAGCTCTTGGCCATCAGGATTGAGTTGGTGGGATTCAGACATCTTTCACTGCTGACTCCATCTCCATCAGTGTAGTTAGTCTTTAAATCTCCAGCCTGCAGAGAAAAAAATGAATGCTGGTAAAAGCCAGTAACAAGACGTATTGTCAGGGAACAAGGACCAGATTAGTTTGCCATTTTATTCATGATTATATGTTTTGCCTTTTTTTTCCCCTATTATTTTTTACAGCACATGAACTGAAGGCAAGTTATATGGCTATGAGATTCTAGACCTTGCATTTTTTCCTATAATTAGAGTAGCAATGAATTCGTATTTGCAAGTCTAATGGATTTCTCACTCATATTTATAACTTTTGTTAAATGTACCAATTCATATATTTATAGCTTTTATTAAAAAATATCCTTGAGTGGAGAAAAAAATATGCACAATACATTACTGTGGGAGACACATGGAAGATAATCCAAACATTGCACAATTTAATTTGGAAATATCAGCTTACATATCATGCACTTTTAATTTTCCAGCACCAATTTACTAAACTTTGAGATCTACATGACCTGGAACAGAGGTTCTCCAGGGAAGGAAGGGAAAGGAATCTTTATTTTTTGCCATTAAGAAATTATGAAGCATCCATCATCTTGCACAAAGACAGGAATGGAGCTGGGAATTATATTTCCTCAACTACAGGGATCAGGACTTAGACTCTGGTAACAAACAATTATCTGTGCAGCTGAGGTTGAATTCTCCTGCTGACTCTGCAGAAGATATTAAAATACAGTTTATTGTCAGTCTTTTACTTAGATGCTACTGCTGTCTATTTATATGCTGAATAATACTGAAGAGTCACACAGGCAGTTAAAACACTCAATCTCCAAAAAGCACCTGTGTAAAAGCAAGAAGAAAGGAAGGATTGAAAGTATCTCCAAAGCCCTGGTCTTTCAGATTGCTGACTTCCTCATCTCCAGCCCCACTTGAGATGTGTTTTCATCCCCATCATAATGACACTTCTCTTAGTAAAAGACAGAAAGTACTGCTGGCATTTTTGCAGCAGCCCATATTTGCATTCAAAGAGAGGGTGCATGCAAATCTGGAAGTACTTCTGTTGCATTGTGCAGATGAGATGCACGAAGGTAAAACGCTTCTCCCACATCTTACACACCTGTTCCTCCCTTCAAAGTTATTCCCGCCTGGGGAGTTTCCCCTCAGCATCAGAGGGAACTCCTCTGGCAGCTGCTCTTGCTCCTGCTGCGTGGTGCTTAAGGGAGAATTTGGCCCCAATCAGCAATTTAACAAAAAGTTGAATGGGGCTATGTATTGAGCAAAGGGTAGCAACCCAAGCTGAAGCACCCTCCACCAACATATGCAGGTAACATACACATCTGTAATGGAGCTGCACTTCTACAGCTCCATCCTTCCAACCTGGATATTGTTAAAATCAAGGGTTCAGTGATTGCATATGTAGTCCCTTGCCAGTTTGTCGCTCCTAGGTCATTATTTCACGCACCTCTTGGTAACCTTACTGGCCTCTGACTGAAACTAGCCTCTGACTGAAACTTCCCTCTCAGCTGTCACAACAAACTGGATCTGCAGTGAATGCAGTGGCTGAAGTGTTTCAGGGAATTAAAAAAAAGGGGGGGAATGGAGGAAAAAAAAAATCACACCTGCAAAAGCTCAGCCACCTTCTACCATTATGATCTGATCATTTCTTACTCCTATTTCCAACTTTCACCCCAGGGACAGCCACAGCGGATTACAAATTCCAGCCAACATGGGGTCATGAAAGGGAAGTCCTGCTTAACAAACCTAATCTTTTTCTATGACAAGGTTACCCACCTAGTTGACCAAGGGAAGCCAGTTGATGTAATCTTTTTGGACATCAGTAAAGCCTTCACTACCATCTCTCACAGTATCCTCCTGGACAAAACGTCCAGCATACAGCTGAATAAACACTTAATGCAATGGGTGACCAACTGGCTGATGGGTCAGGCTCAAAGGGTTTTAGTCAATGGGGTTACATCGGGCTGGTGACTGGTCATTAGTGGGGTCCCGCAGGGATCCATCCTGGGGCTGGTGCTCTGTAATGTCTTCATCAATGACTTGGATACAGGGCTTGAAGAACTGCTAACAAAGTTTGCTGGTGACATCAAATTGGGAGGTCCTGTGGGTGCTCTGGAGGGCAGAGAGGCCCTGCAGA
>NW_010334835.1:10580-33500 GCF_000700745.2 Antrostomus carolinensis | reverse complement strand
CAACCCAAACCATTCTATGATTCTCTGATTACTTTCTGGCAATCTGACATGATGTACTAGCACTTATCGCGGACCCGTCAATTTGAATAATATTTTCAGACTACCTGGCTTTAGTGTGAGGGAGGCTGGTTCTGCTCCCATGATTGTGTGTTGCAGGTGGAGAGACTTGCACATCCTCTTCTTCCTTCTCTTGTTTTCCCTCTCCATGTACTTTCTCCCAGCACAAATTGTGGGTGTGTATTGATCGAATTACAAGAGATTCAGAATTTACTTGATTCTTTAGGACAGTCCTAGCACACAGAGAGTCTGTTTTTTTGATGGGCAGAGGCTGATAAAGATGAGCCCAAGAACAGGTGAGTAGTCTAGGATCAGGAGGACAAGCATGGAGCAGGAGAGGGGGAAAGGGGATGTGAAAAATATACCACGATAGCCGTGTACTTGGGACTTGAAACAGTCATGCATGTTGAAATGTCTTGAACGATACCAAGATAACTTCTTGCAGTAGCAAGTCACTGAATTTAATGAGGCAATAATTTCAGTGTAGATGTAGTACAGTTGTTGACAACTTTTTTCCTTTTTTTTTCTTCTGCAGATATTCCTGAAATACCAGAAAGCATCTCATTCTGCAGAGCACTACAGGTAGCAGATTTCAGTGGGAATCCACTGACTAGGTAACTTCCACCTTCTTCTTAGTACTTGCCATACCAGAATTACAATTACTGTAACAATTACAATTTTAAATAAGCCTTAAAAGTTGTGATCTAGGATCTCTATGAAATCTTGCCAACAGTGTCTGTCTCTGGCAGGGACTGCAGCAAAAGTTTAGCTTTAAAAAGTGATGTGCATCTTTCTTGGGAGTGGGTGAAATTGTTAGCCAACCAGGAAGAATGTAAATCTGATTGTCTCCTAAGTAATTTTCATTCCTCTTTTTAAGTGCATAGGAAAACCATGCTCATACTGGGGAGAGATAAGGCAATGGTTAGCACGAATGCATTGGCTCAAACCCAGGTGCCTGACTATTTGGAATAGACTTTAGATCAGCTGCTGCAGATAATGGCTTTTACTAATGATTAAAGCTTGGACTAGCATTTCATCACCCTCCCATCAATTGGGACACAGTGACACGCAGTAACATGTGGCAAAAATGCACTGCATATGTTGGTGACTGCTGCTGCTGCTGGTCTGCATTCTGATGAGCTGGGGTTTGGGGATTATGCACACTTGTAGTATAGAAGATGAGTTTTGTTTACATTTCTCTGTTCCATTTGCTGAAAAATTTGGAATTTATCTAGTGAAATGAGGGTGGAGATAGCAAGAAAGAGGTTATCTGCTAGTTAAGGCCTTTGAATACTATTTGGAAAACTGTTTCCTAAGCCAGCCCATGCCACAGAGCTTCTTTTGTGATTCTGAGCAAGTCACATAAGCCAGCTCATTGACCTGCTTTGCTTTGCACTGAGATGGGCTAAGAATACTTGCAGGATTAGCTGGCTGGCTGGGCTGCAGGAGTGCTAACGAACAGGAGAGTGTCAGTAATATCTTAAGCTACTCCAGTGGTTTTGCAAGACAGCTTCTGCCGTGTGTGCAGCTGAGATTCTTCAGAAGTGCACTTTGAATATCACTTATGGTGCGTCCTAAGTTCTCTGGAAAGTCACATTTCTGATCCTTAAAGGGACGCTTGTGATCTTAATCTGTGCGCCTCTGTGGCCCATTTATATAGTGAGGATGATAATACCACAAAAATCCAGTAAAGCAAACTGGGGCTGAACTGATTTAAATGTGCAGGTGGTGACGGTCACTGAACAGTTTTTTTCCCAGGCATCAGTGTGCAGTATGTAAAGCTCAGAGCTGCATCTTAGGGTACTGGAATCAAAATTGTCTGTAGTAGTGTGCTAGTTATGCACCATTTTTTGTGCTGAATAAGGCCTGGGGCCCAAGAAATGTGTTTCCTTAAACAGTAGTTTTGATGCATAACTGTGACTGATTGGAATTAACAAAAGAGTTGAAAGTCTTTTTAATGGGGTTGAAATAGATCTCATAACTCTTTGTTGACAGTGTAAGGGAATTTAAAAAATTCTTGATAAAGTGGCTCCAAAGTGTGTCCTTGTCCTGGAAAACATCACTCCAAGCAGTTTACTGAGTTAGAAAACACAGATACCAGAAGCTGTTTACACATGGTTACCAGGTATTTTCTATGATGAGATCCAGAATTTTAGTTTTACCTATACAACAGCATGTAGGTTTTAGCAGTAATTTGCCCAGGCAGGGTGGGAAAGTCTATTAGTGATTTCCTTTTCTGTATGGTATTCTGGAACTATTTTTAGCCATTGATTCTTGTCCTTATTTCCTCTAAGCTTAAAAGCCAGTCAGAGATCTTCCCAATCAATATCCTACCACTAATACAGTATGTTGCCTCATTGTCAAACTTAATCATTGTTGAACCTGCAGCATTAAAAGTGGCTGGCAGGATATTTTTCCAGCTATTTTCAGATTATTTAATGTTTATATTAATAAAAAGCAGGTGTATTTATTGTAGATTAGACTGGAAGTCCACTATATGCTATAGATAGTATAGAATATAATAATTCCAGTTGGAAGGGGCCTATGACAATCATCTAGTCCAACTACCTGACCATTTCAGGGCTGACCAAAAGATAATCAGACTGTTTAACTTCAGTCTGAAACGTGTTAGAGCCTAAATGGTAATGAATAGTTACAGTGGAGCTCACATTTTGGAGATACGGAGCATGTTCTGTTAATGGGGTCCAGAAAATGACAAACAATGCAGTGTGGAGTTGAGCATATGAAAAGCCCTTTCTGTCCTGTCCTCCCCCCCACCCCCCACCCTTGTAATTTGTCCTTTCCTCATCATCCACAGTTAAATTTGCCTGTAGGTGTGTGTCTCCTTTTGGCTGGTTGCCTGCAGGTCATACCACGTGCCTTGAGCAGGATGATGGGGATACCAGGAACCAAACCAAATGCTGCAGCTTGAGCTTAGTTTGCATGCTCTGGAGGTTGAGCAGAACTTGGATGGCTGGGCCAGAGTCTTCTCCTCCTCTACCTCATTACCCCTTTTACCCCACCATGTCTCATGTGCAACTGCAAACTGAGCTGCTTGGTGCAGTCCGGCAGCCAGCAGGCAGTGAGTGAGTGGTACAGGAATCTGTCCGTGTGAGGGGAGGGGAAGCTAAGCCTTGTAGAAGACCGACCAGGTGATGGACTTAAAGGCTTTGGGAACTTTGGGAGTGTTTTGCATATGGCTGCATTTTATAGTGTGAGATGGGAGGGATTGCATGCTGTCGTGTTGTGAGCCAGTAAATGTGACGTGCTGTAACAGCAGAACATTGTCTTCAGAGTGAACAGAGTGTTTCTTCAAAAAGCAGCAGTTGAACAGCAGCCTAGTAGCTAATACGAAATGGCCATGCTGTAAGCATGGATGTAACCGAAGCCTGAATAAAAATAGTTAGTTTAATTATTTTACCATCTAGGTGACACAGGAAAAGAATAGTAAAAAAGGTTTATTTAATATGTTTGATTTTTAAAAACTTGTTAAAATGCTTAAAATGTTCTCAAGCCCTACAGCTCTCTAAAGTTGCAGATTGGGGATAGGGAGGAGAGCGGCTAGGAGGCAGGGTTATTACCCGTCTTTTGCACGGAACAAACTGTAAAATCTCTAAGCCATGGTTTGTTTGTTTGTTTTTTTCTTACTATGATCCTTAGAATATTCTGAGAGTTATGCTGGAGTCTGGGCATGCCTCTCTGTGTGTGTTTGCTAAATAGACTCTTGTTTTCCACTACGTATTCTCTTTTCCAGTATGTATTATATGAATGTGAATACTTCTGTTGGAAGTCCTTGATTTGAATTAATATCTCCATAGGTTGCCTGAAAGCTTTCCTGAATTACAGAATCTAACGTGTCTTTCAGTAAATGACATCTCTCTGCAAGCACTACCTGAAAACATTGGGAAGTAAGTTTTTTATACTTTATTACTATCTTAATTTATTATTTTTAAGCCTATTACTAGCATAATTGTATGCAATATACCTATAAAGTTATTTACAGGTCTGTGTTTATTTTTTATATTCTTTCCAGTCTCAGGCATCTGAAGTGCTCCCAGGTTTAAGAAAAATCCCTTTGCATTTTCACTTGACATTAACAGGCTAATACAGAATCTGAAGCATGTGTGTGTATGTTTTGACTCTGTTCTCTGGGATTTGGAGTAACTTGGAAATTTAGGTGCAAAATTAAATAGGTGTTTTGTGATGCAGATCTGCCCTTTTGCTTTCCTTCATTGTAGTAGACCATTGATCCATTATTGTGAACGTGTCAGCTTGCAGCCTAGCTCAAAACCATACAATTGTTTGCACAAAACCAGATGGGTAAAAGCTGGCTGTGATCAAGATGGAAATGAGAAGGTTCCTAACTATAGGAGCAGTCTGGTTCTGAAAAAAAATCCAGTGGAAGCTGTAGAGATGAAAACTCACAGAACAGCTCTTAAGGTGAAAATTAATAAGCTTTTAAGATGTGTTTGTTAACTCTGGAAAGTTGAGCAGGGTTGCAAGGACAGACTTCCAAAGTGGAGACACAATGAAAGTAAAGTGAGCATTGTTTATCTGCCTCGTTTCGACTGAAATGAACATCTACACTTGCAGAGGGGCAATCTCTCTCCTTCTAGGGGAGAGAAGGTTATCTCTTCCAATGGAAGGAGAAGAGGTGATTCCATGTCTCCTGACTTGAATATGAGAGAATGGCTGTGCTGGTTCAGATCAAAGGCTCATCTAGCCCAGCATCCTTCTACAGTTGCAGTAAGTAGATGACTAGTGAAGATTAAGAAGAAAAGTGTGTGTTTGATTACTCCTCTTTTCCATCCTCTTACTGTTTTTGCTTCAGAGTATTTCGTGAATTTTGGATTTTGATTTGTCTAATTGGTAGCTTATAATGAATCTCTCTTCCACATACTTGTCTAGTTTCTCCTTGAGCTTATGCAAATGTCATTAGTATTCTCCCCTGGCAAATAGCTACACTGGTCTATTACCCATTGCACTGATTTATTGTTGAGTTTCTTTGAGCCCAGCTCTATCTACCTTGCCTGTGCTCCCTAGTACTGGAAGAGGCAGTGAGCAGCTGATCCCTATGGACTTGATCTGCCATCGATGCGTTTGTAGTTTTCTATCATATCTCCAGGTGCTTTTTTCCAGGCTGAAGAGTTTAACTTGGTATTCCAGCTTCAGGAATAGTCTTCACAGAACTTAGGATATCTGTGCTCAGAAAAGTTATAGTTTGTTACTTTTGCTGAGAAACATACCACTTCAGAGAATTTGAAATTTCTTGCGGCGTCTGTTTTTTATATTTTTTTTTCTCCCCTTCCTTTTTTTTTTTTTTTCCTTTCCCCCAAATCTGCACCTGCCTTTATAGTTACCTTGCCCATATTGTTGTTCTAAGTTGCCATGTACTGAACCACTTCCATCTTTCTTCAGAAAGCTACAGTAACTGAGATGTTAGTCATGAGTATCAGCAGAGGTCTATTAAGCTTAGACATTCCTTCATAAAGTGAAATATATCTAACATGGATTCTAGGGGAAATCAGCATAGTCCTTAATAGTAAAACCCAACTGTTTCGAAACAGAAGAGTCCTCCAGAAGGAATCTTCTTATTAAGAGCTCCTGCAATGTAGTCAAGTTCAGACTGGCATTGTTTTAGCCGCTTCCCATGGGTATGGAAGCGGTCAGCTGGCACCACTCCAGCAGCCACAGAAGTGGAAAATGTCTTTTGAAACCTTCCAGAAGCACTAACAGGTACAGCTAACATGGACCCAGTGACTATGGCAAAGTCTGTCTTAAAAATTGTGTGGGCCAGGGCTTTTGTGACAGTCTTTCTGTAAAAGTACACAAAACTTTTCATGCCGCTTTTCGCAGCACTGGCAGCTGAGAACAGGCTTTTACAGACTTTGTGGTTACTGAAAACCAAGGCCAAAAATTTGGGATCCTGCCTGAATCTGAAAATGAATACAAGAAACGTGACAAGCTGAAACAATTCCCAGAGCATGAGGTGGACTGCTGCTTTGCAGACAGTAGGTAGAGGAAGGTTACTGGCTTCCCTGAGAGGTCACTGGCTGCAGTGGTTCTGGCTTCTTCCTCATCCTGCCTGCCATTTGGTAGTGTGAGTGGTGATAGCCTCTGTTTTGGAGCAAATGACTAGAACCAACTTTACCAGATGTTTGTAGAGATGTCAATATGTGGAGCTGTGCAAGAATAAGCTGTGCCTATTGATCCAGAGCAGTCCAGGGAAATGCTGTGATACTAATTTAGCCCTACGTGAGCTGTTGCGGAACAGAGCAGTGTAATCCATCTTCCCTCAAAGTCTGTATCCGATTCCTGATATTGAAGCTAAAAACCAGGGATCCTCACTTGCTTGTCCTGGTGGTCTTAGTGAGTTCTCCTGGAGGGCTAGACTTCATTCAAGTCTCATAGGCATGCTTTGGTCTGGGGAGTGCTCCCAGGTTAGCTATCTAGAATGAATATTGTATTTTTACAAAAACACTTTAATCTCATTAGTAGAAATTTCTGCTATCAGATTTATGCTGAAATAAGCAGAGACAAATCTGTGGGGCTGTAGTCTTTGGCTCATCAGGTACTCACAACAGGTGGGAATATGGCCGTTGGGGAGTCAATGGTCAGCTTGGGCTAAAGATGCATGATTTCCAACTCAGAAAAATATTAATGTAACACAAAGTAAATTTATGGGGTGTTCACCCAAAATGTAAATGTTCCTGAAGTCTGTTGGGGAATGTCTTGATGGCAGAGAGAAAGGGATCCTGTCTGGTTCTAGTTAGAAATTATTGGGAGGTCTTGTTTGTAGCCAGTTAGAACTGCAACTTGAAGTTCTTATGGGTCACTTACCTCTGAGAGTGAATTTTTATCTTTTTTTTTGCATTAGATCTATAAGTAATATTTTTTTTCTTTTTTTTTAGTCTAGCTGCCAACAAGTGCAGCTCTCCTTTTTTAGTTCACAAAATTTTGGTAATTTATTGCCAGTGATTTGATGGTGCAGCCGACTGCCCTGTGTTTGGTAAAAGCAGTGAAATGTTCTGCGGCTTCTCCAGAGGTTGCCTACTTGTGCTCTTGGTTCCCTTCTCTGTTCTTTTCCTTCTGTACTTGCTGAGACCCAAAAAAAGTGCTAGGAATTAGAAAGAAAGTAATGCTAATTGTGTCTTTCTGTCTGAACAGACCACGTAAGGCTTTTAGAGGTGTTTGGATGTTTGCAAATGCCTTACTCTGTGTTTTGGATAATAATCTGTGGTGTCATTTGATGGAATAGGCTGGGCCTACGTGCCCTCTGTGAGATCTGGCAAATAGTGAGCAAACAAATATATACGAGTGATTTATTCTACTACAGTTGGTCTTGTTTTGGGAAAAACTTGAAGTCTCTGTGCTTGCTGGTGGTCTTATGGCCACTAGAGTATGTGGAAACTTAAGGAAATGTGTCCTAAATTCTTATGGTCTTACACTTTTGTCTGAGAAACTGCTTAATACAACCAGTGAAATCCCTAATTCATCTTCATGTAGTACAGTGATCAGTATGTACTTGGTGTCTCTTCTTTTTAAGCTGTCTACTTAAAATCTTGTGGCACTGCAAATTTACCCTACTGTCTTAAATGGGGAAAGAAACTAAAGTAATTGTTGAATGTTTTCCAAACAGCAATACTTTGAAGATTAGTTAGGAAGTTCTTTGCAATGGTGACAATAGACTTGAATTGTCTTGTGGTCAGCCGTTAGTGGAAGTGATTCTTCCTCATGAGTTCAGATACCCAGTCTGTTTTTCACATGGACTGCTATATAAGATGAATGCCAATGTTCAGCTTCACTGTCCCAGGCCAGTGTCTGAACTTGTTCAAGCCACTGATATGTAGAGTTACTGTTCATAGTTTTAATGTACCGTTAAGAATTCTTCTTCATAGACCTTTTATATTTTTCTTTTCCTTTGTGTTGCCAAAAAGAGTATTTTAAGGGTCCCAGCTGGACGTTTGAAACACATAGGCAAGGCTTCCCTTGAACCTTTTGTCTTTCCTCTTGGTTGTGCATAGCCATGCTTAGTGTATGTCAACTTTTCTTCTTCTGTGTGACCACTTCAATCTGCTTATCCAGTGCTGGTGTATGAACTGACAGTTCCCCTTTGTTAGATGTAGCATTTTTCTTTTAAGCTCGTGTTGTTTTAGGGCATACTAGAAAGATGTGTGACACACTGCTTTAGGACTTGATAACAGACTAGGTGTCTTAATATAACCAGTGCTATTTTTTGTGTTCCTCCATGATCTATGTTCTCTTAACTTGTGGTGTGTTTGCTATCTGGAGTAAAACGGTGAATGCTGATACATATGAGATATTTTAGTTCATAATTAGGTGGGTGCAGTTGGAGCAGAAGTTGTCCTGTTGGCTAGTTGAACCATTTGGAGAAGTAAGTTACACAATTTGAGCTGTGAGTGGAAGTGTCTTTTAGAGTGTTTCTCAGCCTAATGAGAGCAAGTCTAGTTTCCTTGCCTTTTCTGCAGGACTGTGTATGTCTGTAGAGCTGCCCAATGAGCAAGCATATAACCTGTTCCTCCCAGCGTGGGTAGCAGTTAGGAATTTCCACTTGCTTCCAGGATTTTTCTCCAATACTTACTTGTTTGTGTAACACCCAAAATGCAGGACATGACTTTTTCCTGAAATGAAAAAATCAGAGTATTAGTATGTAAGAGTATTTGGGTAAACCAGGGTGTTGGTCTGTAAGGCTTCCTAGGGCATACCTTACAGTAGTATGAATAATCTCATGTCTTTCTGTGCCCAGTACCTTCTGGGTCTGAATGTGTTCATTCTGGAGAGTTGGCTTCAGGGTTAGTTCCCAGCCACCACCACCAGCCCACTGTGATGGTGGCTTTTTACCCACAAAGATTTGGTAACTTAGAGATCCTTACAGTGCTCTCATGGCTTAATGTCTAGAAACAGAAGAGAGATTGTGTCAGCTTTGTATGTTTGGTTATTTATTTGTGGGTTTTAGGTTTGAACAAAGTCCAGGTTCCTTTAGAAAGCCTTTTATGTGCATCTCTGATGTTTAATCTAGAATTGGACTCTCAGATGGGTGCTTCACAAGGAATCGGTCCTAGCCAAAAACCCAGTCCTTTCAGCATGAAATGCGTATTTGAAAAAGACAGTTATCTGTCAAACTCTGTGGGGACAACAAAATTAACAAGTTTATTTTAACAGTGGAAGCAAAGTGCAGAGCTTCACTACTGTGCTTTAAATTATGATTCAAGGTCTGCTGCCCATCAGCACACCAGACACCTAACTCATATCCAGTTTTTAGCTTTTAACATTTTTTTCAAAGTCTTATCTGTGCCTGGAAAAGTTAAAGATTACCTCTGGGTTTTTTTTGGATGGTAAGGTTTAAAGTATGAGATTATTACTGACTGGCAGGTAGAGTGCTTTGGAACTTCCCTGCCTGAACTCTAGCATGGCAAAAAAGGAAAGCTTTTCTCTGCTGTACGCTGTTTTTATTTTCTTCCCCTACTCTATGATGTACAGATAATCTCCTACTCGGACACAACCTCCAAATCCTGAGGATTCAACAAAAGATCGTAATGATGTCATGATTTGTAGTATCCCCATCATTCACAGCCTTTTCATTCACTTTTTTTCAGAGAACTGCATGATCTCTGATGCAAGAAAGTAGAATAGCTTTATTTTAGCTTTAGAAACTTTTAATGTGGGGAGGGGTGAATTTCTTTGGATGGGAAGGATATTCTTCTCATGCCGATGACTGATGAGTCTGGTTTACCCCCAAGCTGCAAGCAGACTGAATGGATCTGTGGACCTTACTACTAAAAGGGAATTACCAGGTAAGCAGAGAAATTTTCCTCTTAATGTCTGCAGGTAGCAGGTAGAATGCTGAAATAGGTGTTTCATTATGACAGTGAACATAATGAAAAGAACAGATCAAATGCTACTGCGCTTAGGAGCCTTGTTTTATGGAAAGATGTGTTATAGGAGTGCTTTTCAAGAGTCATGGAACCACAAATGTCCAGAGATTTTGTGTTAGAAAAACAAAGTCACTGAATGTGGTGGTTTTTTATACATGTGTGTGTTTAATTATAGAGGTTTTGAAGTTTTCAGCAGCTTCTGAACTCAGAATCTTTAATTTTTATCTGAATAGGAGTAGCTGGAGAATAAAAGGTCTTCCAAGGCAAGGATGATGCGCTCAGTGCAGGTGATTGAGAAGATCAGAATGGCATGCTTATTCTGATAATGGATTCCTGGGTCAGTCCTTGACTGTGTTTTTCTTAGTGTGTGCTGGGATGTCTCAAGTGTAGATTACACATCTGGTAGCATCACACAGAATGAAAAATGCTCTGAAAATTGTATGGAACAAAACAATGTAATTATGTTTTAAGGTTTGGCATAATAAATTCTGATTAAAATACAGTCTTACATGATAACAAAAGTGATGGGGAAGCTTATCTTGCAAATATGTAGAAGGAGGACTGTTTGTAGGTGTCTGGCTAGACTGATATAAATAGTATTAAAAGCTCTCACTCTGGCTTATCTGAATTTAGCATGACAGAGTTTGAGTCGGTAGAGCGTTCACTGTTAATCGCAGCTGTTTGCTAAATGGCAAAACTGAATGTTAAGGAACCTGAACGTTTATTTCAGGAACACTGTTTAACAGTGTAATAGTGAATATAGTGCCATCTGGCCTTTAAATAAGAGATGTTGCATCGTGTATGTTACACAGGGAAGAAATATTTGACATACTTAGCAATAGTTTTTTGAAATAAAGTAATTCCATTTTTTATTTAAGTCATTGAAGATTGACGTTGCATGAGTGGAATGGAAGATATTTTGAAAATGAAGTATTGTTGTAATATTGAATTGGCTTAGCCTCCCAACCTGTTTCAGTAATCTTGATAAGCAAATTGGAAAATGTTCAGTTAAAGGATTCAAGTGAACAGGCTGACCCATAATTAGGAATCTCTCTCTTCTTCTTAATGATGCCTTCTGAAGGTTGTGGGGAGTTCAGTGTTCCTGTACATTTTTTGGACCATGCTTGTTGCTGTATGTGAGGGACAGACTGAGTAGAACTGATGTTCTGATGTTTGAGAGGGAATTCTCTCAAAGATGTCTTCTGGAAGAATGATTTTTAATAATACTGCTGAGACATAATAAGAGTTTCATCAAAACTAAATCTAGTCACCTTGCCTTGTAGTTGTTTTTACAGCATCCCTTATATTCTGAGGTAGAACCATAGGATTGACACGTTAAGATAGTTTGCTTTGAAATGTCTTAATTTAAGTAATTAATGCTTCCTGTAATTTCTGGCTCACATAAGAATTTCTGGGGTTCAGTAGCTAAGAATTTGCAAAAATCTTGCAGTGGTGTAGGCATAAGGTCTGTCTCTTTAAATTCTATCAGATTAAGCTTACAGAAATACATTAGTACTCTTCTTTGTCATTCACACTGTAAAACTGATTTCCATATCCAAATGGTAACCAAACAAATAGTCAGGAAACTGGTTAAAGCTGGTATTTGAAGGAAAAAAGAAAAAAAAAAAGCTTTAAGCTTGACCTGGACTTTTTAGAGAAATAATATTCTTGGGAAAAGGTAATTAGCTTCAATTCTGTAGTATTTGTCAGTTACCATATAGTGGATGTGGGTTTCAAGGTTCTTCCATGATAACTTTGTCTAATTATATGCCACCATTAAGCAGTAGTTGGAAGCAAAATAAATATGAGGTGTTGAACCTTTTAAAAAGGAGGGCAGAATGCATACTGGGAGCATATAGACCACGAACTACATGGTTATATGTTGACAGAGCCTTAGGAAATTCAAGAAGCATAATTCTTCCCTATGAGGCTAATATTGCTTTTGTTGCATTGGAAATGTCATCACACCAAAAATCCACATGGAACTGGTTCTTCAGACACTGAGGAAGGATGTGGTGCTGGCAGATACAGTAACTGTGTGTGGGTGAAATAAGGCCGACTCAGGGAAGAACTAAAGTGGTAGTTAACTCTGGAAAGGGCTGTGTGCTACAGAAGTTCTTGAAGCCACTCAAGTTTAAAGCACCTAATTTCATACCATTATACAATGGTTTGGGTTGGAAGGAACCTTCAAAGGTCCAACCCCCCTGCAATGGGCAGAGACATCTTTTCCTTAGATCTGGTCGCTCAAAGCCCCATCCCACCTGACCTTGAACACTTCCAGGGATGGAGTATCTACAACTTCTCTGAGTAACCCGTTTCAGTGTCTCACCATCCTCATTGTAAAAAATGTCTTCCTTATATCTAACCTAAATCTACCCTCTTTCAGTTTAAAACCTTGTTCTGTCACTACAAGCCCTGGTAAAAAGTCTCTATCCATCTTTCTTACAGGCCCCCTTTAAGTACTGAAAGGCTGCAGTAAGGTCTCCCAGAGCCTTCTCTTCTCCAGGCTGAACAACGCCAACTCTCAGCCTTTGGGAACACCATAGGAGAGGTGTTCCATCCCTCTGATCATTTTTGTGGCTCTCCTGGGGACCTAATCCAACAGGTCTGTGTCTTTCTTATGCTGGGGTGTCTGGAGATAGACACAGCACTGCACGTGGGTTCTCACCAGGACAGAGTAGAGGAGCAGAATCACCTCCCTTGACCTGCTTGCCACGCTGCTTCTGATGCAGCCCAAGGATACGGTTGATGTAGGAGTTGGAGTTTGGAGACTCTTTTCAGGTTCTTTCTCCAGTCAATGATTAACAGTCAATGAAAAGAGAGTGAAAGAGGCTTCTTTTGGGAGTGACTTGGAACAGGGGCATATCCCAAAGTTATATGCTGTACCTTCAAATATTTATAGTCTGAGTAAGTGGCATTTTGAGTGCTGGCTAGTGACTGATCAACCCTGTCATGTCCTTGGTAGGGAAAAAAAGCTGCTAAACATCAGGTTCTCAGTGAATCGTCAGAAGCCTTGTGGGATGGGAGTAGTTTAATAGGATACTGTCAAATGAGTGACCAGTCACCTCACTGGTGTGTCCTGGGGAAGGGTCATACAGGTTACTGGTAGTTTTATTTGGGTGGTGGGGATGGGCTATGATATATTTAAATATGGCTAGTTTCATGCATTTTGTATGCTGTTGTCCAAGTACCATAGTTACCTTCGCATCTCTTGGAAGACAGAAAAAACAGTATGTTCTGCACCATGTTTTCTGCACTAAAAAAATGAGTTGCCTAGTTTAAATTCTCTTCCTTCCCAGTCTAGTGTGTCACAATTAATGTTTCAAAGTGTACATGCTGTATGGAGATCTAGGGACAGGCTGTATCAAAGTAAAAGTTGTCTTCAGATGCTGGCCCAGCAAACAGAAATCCTTTGGAACTGGTGGAAATAGCCAGAATGTGGCTCATTTCTGTATGCTTCATCCTTAGATTGTGTTCTGTAGCCATCACTTCTGCTGCATAGAAAATGTATTACCACACCAAATTCAGAATCTGTACTATATTGTCACCTTAGCCTTCCCTTGTTCTGTATAAATATGGGGACCATGCCCGTTCTCCTGTCTTTCCCTTCTTTTTGCGGACTTACAAACGTGGTAAAACCACATTTGGGATTTTACATTCCCCTAACCAGCTGAAACTTCCTGGAAAGGGCGCAGATGGGGCCATGCATTTCTGCAGGTGCTTTAGATCTTCATCTCTTACAACTTTGCTTCTTTGTTTCCCAAATCCTGACTTCTTGTCTTGCATGCTCAGCTGTGTGGTGCTCTGGACATATGGTCAAAATGTGTGACTTTTATTACTCAGCTAAGAGAAGGCTGTTGTCCAGTTTTTATTGATTAGGCACCTTTAGCTTTTATACTAGTCCTTTTATTGTCTATCTTCATTCTCTCCTAGCTTTTTCCACATTCCTTTTTCCACTTTTGTATTTCTAACTTATTTTTTCACGAGAAAATTGCACATGTCTCAATGTGCTTCCCAATACTTTCCTCAGAAGCTTTTGTTGGCCTACCCCAAGGGCTTGGATGCTCCCAGTCCTGTGGCAGAGACTGGTATAAAAATGGGTTATATAGTTTTGTCTGTCGTCACTCTTAAGGCTGGCTTTCTGTTCACTTGAGAAGGGGAATGATGCAGTTGTCTCTGATAGTTGAAGCACTAGGATAACTCATAGATGTAGAATAAAGCATTTATCTTCCAGAAAGCTGTGTCATTAGAGATGGAAATGTAATCCCGTAGGTAGCTGGCTCCTATAAGAAGAGAACCTGGCCTGGTACTGCCATTGGCCACAGTCAGGTCTCCAGAATGCACTGTATGTAGTTGGATGCAAAGGCAGCTGGTGATGGGTATCCACAAGGGCATGACTACCCAGTGACTCCCAGTGACTCCTGTGACTACCCAGTGACTCCTCACAGTACTGCTGGCTTGGGCAGTACAGATGCCTTCCTTGCACCTTCCTGGCAGTTGTGCTGGCCCAGATGTTTAGGGGATTTATTCTGTGTTGGATTAGGTATCTGTGCTACTCTTTTTGTTGGGTTAATTTTAAGCAGGATCAGTTGCCTGAGCTGATTCGCTGGCTTGCCCCAGTTTAATGATATGATGAGGGTGGTTAAGATGGTGGTTCTCAAGTTCTTGTTGTTGAATATGGTTTTGCTGACAAAATTTCTGTTTAACCACAGCCAAAGTGGTGTCTGATATAAGAAGAGAAATTTAGAGATTGCACCATTTTTCTCATCGACACTTCAGTGTGATGGGGAGAGAGATAAGTAGAATGTGGGGTGATCTGTAAACACAAGATTACAAGGCAGGTTGGTGGTGTGCTCATCCTTTTTGTATTCTCTTGATAAAAGTGAATCAGGTGCCTCACCTAATACGAGCTTGAAGAGAAAGTGTGAACTTCAAAGGAATATTTGAATAGGTTTCTAGAAAGCCTGTGAACAAAAACGTAATGGCAGTCTGTGGCTGGTAATGTGAGTAAGAGCAGACCCACGTTCCTCTTGGAGAGAAACATTTCTCTATCACCCTTCCCTTCCCCCCCTCACTGGTTTGGTTTCTGTGAGGATGTCAGATACTGTGTCCCTCCTTGACTTGTGGTTTAGAGAATTAAAATTTCTATGTGAGATGTTTCTCTTGTCTTTGCAACAATGGCTTCCTTATTACCTTGTTTCTGTCAAACGATTTTGAGTGGCAGTAGGTAAGTTATTCTCACTTATCTTTTAATTGAAGTTGTAATAGGCTTCTACTAAAGTATCTTCACCTATATGGTATATTTTAACTGTATTTGTTCTGGAGGAATACAGAACCCATTGGGTAAAATGTGCGTCTTCTAAAAACTGGAGAGGATTGCTGAGACTGTAATCAAAGCTCCTATGAAATTTTGTTCACTGTTTTCTAAGTGTGGTACGAAACAGGTGCTTGAAATAAGGTTGGATTTTTCAGACACCATCCAAAGCCAGTCCATGAAAAATCTTCTTTCCCCTTTAATAACTCATTAGTAATTTATGTTTCTTTCCCTGCTTAAAAACCTGTATTGGAGTCACAATATGAAGGTTTTTCTATAGTTTTATTCCAGTTATCAGCTGTTGTTTTACTGGGGCTAACATGAGCCTGTAATTCAGTATCTTGGTATTGTTTGAAATGAAAACAAATATTTCAATTTTATGTGGTCTGAGTACATGGGCTTTTTTTTTTTTTCTTTCTTAAGGTGTACAAACAAAAATATTTTGGGTTTAGATTTAACATGTGTTTCAAATTTAGTGGAATTCCTTTCTTAATCTACATTTTATTTAAAGCCTAGCACACTGTCCCCCTCCTGGTCCCTGCACACCAGGACAGAACATATTCTCTCGTAGGAAACTACTTATTTGCAGTCGCCGTATCTGATTTTTATTTTTGCCTGGGACGCTGGAGGATTAGAGCAGATTATAGTGTAGGGATAATGTCTGACTCCTTGTGTTCCATTTAGTCATAAATAAACCCCTGAAAAATCTCAATGTTGCTATGGTGATGTTAGTAAAAGCCTGGGATATGAAGTAAGTGAGCCGCTTAGAAGCATAATGTCACTTACAGTAATGAGCACGTCGTCGTCAGAACAGTGATGGGTTTACCTGATGCTCTGTCACTTTGATAGCCCACGCCAGATTCTGAAAGCAATTCATATGAATATGTTTCGTTCAGTAACTTGCAACTACTGACCTTTTAGGAAATGAAAATGTGTGTTTTGTCTGTTTACTTTCCAGCTTTAATGTGTTGAAGTATCAGAGAAACAGGCAAAAAATTCCAGTCTTTGTATGCTGCCTTTCACGTGATGGTCTGGTTGAATTAAAACAACAACAAAATTAGTTCACGGCAATTTTGTTTAAAATTGTGTAAACACACACTTTTCTTCTGAAAGTATGGAAATAAGAAGTAAGATTGCATTAAAATGTGCTTTGTGTTTGTTTGTTTGTGTTTTTTTTTTTAGTCTTTATAACCTGGCTTCACTGGAACTTAGAGAAAATTTGCTGACATATTTACCCGAGTAAGTGATATTTCATGTGTTTGATTATATTAACATAAAGTGTTCTTATCTTGAAATCTGCTAACATATAAAACTGAATGACAGCTAGAAAAAATATTCAGTGCTGATTGACAACTTGTATGAAATAGAGCTTTGTTTTACCAAAACCTAGTTACATCCATTACTTCTAGTTGTACTTGGTTAGTAGCAGGAGCCTGCAGTCTGTGTTGATTAGTTTTGCTCTATAAAAATATTTTGTATAAAATACAGCAGTGCCAAACATTTCACCCTGCACACATTGAACAAGCACATCAGCTGTGGGAGTGGTGGTTTGGGTTGTTCTCGTGCTGAAATTTCGTAACTGTGAAAGTAGGGTAATAGGATCTCAGAGATTTGCACTGTAGACCTTCATAGCATTTAAATAAGCATTTGTGTTCAGGGCTAAGTAACCAAAAGCTTGCAAAACGTGGAGATCAAAGCCCTGGTGACAAACTAGGCCTTCTGATTTCTGAAGTCTGACTCCATCCACTGTGATTTTGGGGCTAAAACAGTTGTCTAGATGCCTCTGTGCTGTCTGTATTGTGGCAGAGGAGTCGGTTAATTTGGTATCCTATTAATTTTGGAGATCCTTTTTGGCTGCCTGGAAGAAGCCTCTTCTTTCTCTAGGGAAGGAGTTTCCTTCCTTCACTACCTGGCTGCTTCTTGCAAGAATTTTGGTGACCTCTATTCTGCTTGTTTAGATAATCTAATAGATACTGTAATCAATTTAACCTATTTTAATCAGAATCTGTTCCCCAGTTGCTTTGGGGTCCTTTTTTTCCTGTCAGTCTACCCAGTACCTTGGTTGTGGCTGTTTATAGCTGTGAGCCACAAGGCACTTTAAATGTCAGTGGTCAGAAGATATGAATTGCTAGCTAGGTTGTGCCATGTGGTGTCAGAATGAGGCTATCACAAATCTTGACAATTTTATTGCTCCTGGAAAATGCTGATTGTCAGTAATGTAGCTGACGAGTCTTGCTGGCTTTTGTGGTACTGTGGCTTTGGGAAGGTAAGCAAGAGCTGTACAACAGACTGCTTTTCAAGTAGGATGGCCCTGTGTGTCTGTTCATGTTCAAAGAACTTTTTTTACACCCTTTTGGGCTTCCTTCTGTTTGCATCCTGAAATCCAACCTGAAATGCTTCAGAAATGGATAGATGGTGTTGAGAAGATAAATCATGGTTTTATTAAGTCTTGAGTCACACTGTTATGTGTGATCACTATGGGGAATTTCTACCCATTGCATAACTGTAAATTCCCCCTAAAAATAAATCTAACCAACTATAGTAAACTATGTGGCATTGTTCACCTTGAAGGAACTGATGGGTAAAATAAAGAATAATGATTTGTTTGCCTATACTAACTTTTAAGTTTCAAGGGCATACAGTTGTACTGACAAACCAAATTATTTTTTCAGTAGACTATTACTGCACATAGTCTATGCCCAGTAAAATAACTGTCTGTCTACAATACATTGTAATTTGAAATATGAGTTTCAGTAAAATGAGCTCATTCAAATACATGGGGTTTCTGTTGGTTTAGTCTGATGTGGTTTTGTTTTGACTTATCTCATCTCACAGATCACTTGCCCAGCTGCAGCGACTAGAAGAACTTGATTTAGGAAACAATGAACTTTATCACTTGGTAAGAAGACATGCCACTGAAAGTGCATGTTCATCTTGTTTTATGCATTATTTAGATTAAATAGGTTGTAGAATGTCCAAAATTGAAGAAAGAAAAATGTGTGGAGGGAGTGTCTTTTTATACATACAGATGAATTTTGGCAGTGAGTTGTTGCTTTCCGTATCTGCTTAGTCTTGTTCAGTAAAATATTACTTTACCCAAAAAACTGCAGCTGATCTCTAGAAAATGAGAGCACTGCACAGGCTTTTTCTACAAAAAGAAGAAGTGGAACGGCACAAACTCTTGTCTGTGCTTGCAGTTACAGTGAACACATGGGCTTCTGGAGGGAACTGGACGGGCTGAGCACAGATGAAAGCTCAGCTCTTTCCAGGGAGTAGGAATCTTTGGGAAAGGGCTGAGGCAAAGTGTTGAGGGTTGCAGTGTCTGACATCGTGGCAGATAGATCTACCAAAAGATATCTGTCATTTCCCTTAAGCTGACTCAATTAAATGTTGCATTTGCAGTAGATTAAGAGCATGCATGTGATTTGTTAGTGCATGTCAGGTAAAGTATGGTAGCTTGTTAAGCTGTAACAATTAATTCATATGATTAAGTTCCCAAATGCTTACGTTCACCCTTGCTGCGTTTAACTGTGGTACCTCTAAATAGTGCCTAGAGTAAGGATTGGTTTCCTTGGACTGTAATTACAGGGTGGCCATTTGGTTTTCACTTGAAGCTCCTATGCTACTTAACATTATTATTTTTTTTATGTTATAGCCAGAAACAATTGGTGCACTTTTCAATCTTAAAGACCTTTGGTTGGATGGAAACCAATTAGCCGAAATACCTCAGGTAAAGATGAGCTCCACTGGTACTGTTTTCAAGATGCTTTTAAAATAAAACCTTGTTTTTCATACCTAAAGGGAAGTGATTTAAAATTGAATAGTTTTCTCAGTTCACTTTGCCTGGGTGGATGTGTAAGGGTTTTCTCTTAGTACGTTCCTCTGCAAGGGATAGTATATGATATCATATGTTGTCAGACGTTTTCTTTTAAACATTTTGACAAAGAAATTGTTTCCTAATAAATACGTTGTTCAATTTATAGGATGACACGTCCTCTATTTACAGTCCTGACCCAATGATCAGGGAGCCACTAGTTGGCTGAGCTAACGCTCACCTTTTGTATCTATCTAAATTGCAGTTTTGACAATTTGGAGGCTGAATCTTTTTTTTTGAAGTCATCTTCTTCCATTCAGATACAGTGTTTGGGAGAAGTACAATAACAGAACTGTTGCCATAAATAAAAACTTTTATTTATGCTGGCAAATCCCCCATCTGTTATCAGTCATAGGATGAGGGGCCTTAGCATTTAAAGCCTGAAGCACTCTAAATTCCCTTTCTTAAGAACTGTGATAACATGTGGCATGGTTTCTTTTAGCTTTTTTTCCTTTGGAGCCAAGTTAAAAACCTATTTTCTCCTGTCCCTCCTGCAGTTTGGTGTTGTATTGATCTCCACTGTAACTTGGAAGTCAGTTTCGGTTTAGTGGGCTGCTTTGACTTTGTTGTTGTTGACTTGGCCTAATAATTTTTTAAGTAGATATAGTTAAACACTAATAATCATTCATAAAAGGTCAAGTATGACTTCAGCAGCTGTTTTTATTGAAGCTGGCCATTATTGTGTATTTTGGCTAATGTCCAAAAGATGAACTTGTAGGATAAAGGGAGTGTGTGTTTAATGAAAGATCCTCTTGAGAGATAAACATTTCCAAAATAAAAGGACTGGTCTTGGGAATTAGGATCAAGGCTGTCATGGTATGAAAATTTCATATATGTAAAAGTAAAGGACACTTCTGCCCCAGCTGTTCTGTTCTCCAAAAGATGATTTGGATGGCTAAAATGAGAACTATTCTAGAGCATATATAGGGGTGTCTGTGTATATGGGGAATGGGAGGGTGCTCTGATGGCTAAAGGGACAAAGGTATTGGTCAGACTTTTAAGCTAATTGGCCAATTACCATTGCAAAAAATTAAGTAATCATTAATAGTTTTAGATGATGGCAGTATAACTGGGCAGGTCAAATACACTCGCTAGAGCAACACTCCCAGTTCGTATTTCTGCGTTTGTTGCAGTTGGGAGATGTGACGATATTAAATCCCTAGATGTCATGGCATTTTGCTGTATCAGCCAAGAGAGACTAATCCTAATTTGCCTAGGGTTAATTGGGAGGGGCAGACTTTAATTTCGTGGAGGCTGATAATCTGTAGTCCTGAAAAAACAACTTTGCAGTCTTTACTTGAGGAAAACTCTGGTTTTGGCTGGTGCTTGCCTGGGTGTGCTCAGCATACCTTGTCTGATTACTGAAGCCAGTCTTAATAGTTAGAATAAGAAACTGGGATTGAGTCATTGGTTGTTTTATCATATGTAAAATGCAATTATTTTGTTTTTCCTGCGTTTAGAGGTCTTACAAAGAACGTCCCATTTAGAGGTCATACAGAGAATTGTTTTTCTTTCTGGAATTTCATTGTGATGGTTCATTTTTCAAATTGCTTTGTTACGTGTTTGGGCATGACTTAATTTTTTATCTTGTGTTTCAGGAAGTAGGAAACCTGAAAAACCTGCTTTGTCTGGATGTTTCTGAAAATAAATTGGAATGCCTTCCTGAAGAAATTAGTGGTCTGAGTTCTTTAACAGACTTGCTTGTTTCTCAGAATTTACTTCAGGTCTTACCTGATGGCATTGGTAAGTACAAGGTGAATGCTATCACACAGAACTGTTTAATCCATTGTAAACTGAAAGTTGTTTTCAAGTCTTTTGAAGTCTTTTTGTGCAAGAGATGAGCTTGTCTCAGCTTTTTTTTTGGTTTGTTTTTTTTTGTGCTTAGTATGAAATGCATAGCTCTATTAATTTTGCATTTTAGTTATCTGCATAATGACTACCTTGTAATCCTTTTTTGGTCTTCACTTGGTACCTACGCAAACAAAATAAAAGTTAGTATATCCTCTCTTTTCCTACTGTGTCCACATCACCGTCATAACTCTTTAACATTGTAAAGTTTTAGCTTGTAACATGCTGTAGGTCACTTGGTAAGACTGACTGACAGTATTACTACAAAAATTACATCCTCTTTAGTGAGGATGTGTAATTATCTTCAGCTGGACGATGCGAGTAATCCTATACTGAACCAGGTGGGAGGCTGCTCCAGCTTCAGGCCATTATTCCTCACTCTTCAGGATCCAAACTACAGCCTTTCTGTATTTGACCCCTTAAAGCAGATTTAATAACCAAGGAATGTTTTCTGAAGCATTACCAGTGCCTTTCTGAAGGTAAATGTTTTCACCTCTGCAGTAGTTGTGACAAGCAGTCAGTGAGGCATTGTTTCTCTGCTACTCATCGGCTGTTTTTCTGGAGAGTTTCATGTTGCAATAGTGTGCCTTCTCCTTGCCAGGATTTTTTTTTTTCTTTCCCCAAAAAAATAAAGATGTAGGGGAAAGAGGACTTGTGAATGTGTTTTAACTGGGAATGTGTAAAAGAATGGACAGACCTTCCCTGTCCCTCTGTATGCCATATGAGCCTAAGAAAAGAGAAATGTTTTTCTAAAAGTTAAACTTGGGCTAGTGGGGTGACTACTGTGGGTCCTGCAGTTGGCTAAGGTATGTTTGGTAGAGAGCAGTAGCAGCCCTCTCTGGTGAACTGAGCTGGCCTGTACAGTTGTTGCACATCAGAAATGCAGCTGTACCTTCTGAAAGGCTACAGCCCTTGCAGCCTGCCAGAGGGGAGCTCATCTATAACACCAGCTGGTAAACAAGAGGATCTTGCTGCTTCTTGAGAATCCTGTTAAATGAAGATCTTTTGCTGGGAAAGGTGATTGCGAAGGACCAGGCCGTTTCAGGCCAGGCCTAGTTTACATGCGCATTTTGTAATATTTTCTGGATGTAATTTTGTTACAGAGGCAAAAAAATATTGCTCCTTTTGTGAATAGAGTAGTACTTGTGTTTGGAAAATTGGGTAGGGCTACAGTACTCATTTCTTTTGTGTAATATTCAAAATTACTCTGCAAAATGGAGAAAATCTGATACTGTGGTTGAAGTGAACCTCACTGGTCTCTGTGGAAGCTACTAGGAGGAGCTCAGCTGACAACTGAATCATTGATTGGACTGGTGGATCTGTAGAGCCCTCGAAGCAGAGCTCTCAGCCATACCAATGGGTCAAGTCAGCTCTGGTCGTGTCTCACCAAGTCTCTAAAGCCCCTAACGGAGGCAGCTCCAGCATCCCTGGGCAGCCTGTGTCAGTGATGCACCACCTCTCAGTGAGGAAGCTTCTCCAGATGTTCAGCTGGGATCTTCCATGCTTCAGTTTGTGGCCATTGCTATTCCACCGCCTGCCCCTGCAGAGAAGAGTTTGGCTCTGTCATCTCTGGAACTGCCCTTCAAGTAGTTGTGGGCTGTTCCTAGATACCTCCTTGACTGCCTCTTGGTGGGAGTCAGCCTCAGCTCACAAGTGCCCTGGTCATCTTGATAGTTTTGTACTGGACTACCATCAGCATCTCATTTGAACTGGGGAGTCAGGGGGCGAAGACAGGACAGGACATGAAACTAGGCACGATTTTACAGGTGTGGCCTCACTGGTGCTCAGTAGATGAGATACAGTAACTTCCATTGAACTGCTGACCATAATTCTCTTAACGTAGTCCAACCACTGTTTATTTCTGGTGAGAGCTCACTGCTAGTTCATGGTCAGTCTGGTGCCCACCATAGTCCCCAGGTCCTTTTCAGCAG
>NW_010334835.1:0-10557 GCF_000700745.2 Antrostomus carolinensis | reverse complement strand
GACTCTTGTACAGCCCATCACTTCCCAGCCTGTACTGGTGCATGGGTTTATTCTGCCCAGGTGCAAAGCTCTGCACTTCTCCTTGCTGAACCTCGGGTTTCTGTGTAGGTTGCTGTCTTTATGCATATCAGCCATCTCTTCATGATTTAGTGTCATCAGCAAATTTGATGTGCCAGCTATTTTGGACCATGTGGGGATGGGCAGGGAGGTGTCAGCAACTAGCAGTATCTCCTGGATTCTCTGTCTTGTGCTCTGCCTGGCTCAGCTCTGCTTTGCACCAAAGACCCATCATGGTACAAAGGAGCAGAACAAGGTGAGCTTTCTGCTTTGAAATAATATTTTGTCCTTCCTGGGGAGAAGACCTTCAGAGAAGTTTGATTTCTATTCTAAAAAATAAACTCGTGTTTCATATCTGACTAACTGGGTTCTGTATTAGGACAGAGACCTTGATCCTGTTTGGGTTTGGCCGTCACTTCAGTGCAAGTCTTTCTCACTGTGGCTGAATAGGCATAGGTGACCTTCTGAACACTTCTTTATTAATAAACATTGTATAATTGAGGAAAAAATAGATACTTTTCTCCTGTTTATAGGTCCCTGGGTAGACATGCCCTTGACATTTACATGGGGTACCATTCCACTTGCAACTTTAGTACAATTTAATATACTTAAATATCAGATATGAGTATTTATATTGAATATGAATTCAGTGATGTTATGAACTTGCAGAAATAGCGCAGCTGCCAAGTGAAGCACTGCTTGAATTCTTTTTTTTTTTACCTGAGGAAAAAAAAAATAAAATTCATTGTGTTAAAAGATTTCTAAAAGTTTTGCAGCAGCAAAATTTTCTGTACTTACAGCAGGTATCAGAGGATACCAAGCTAAACAAATGTGTTGTTCTTTCTGTCCAGGAAAATTGAGGAGGCTCTCCATTTTGAAGGTTGATCAGAACAAACTTATTCAACTAACGGATTCAATTGGGGACTGCGAAAGCCTTACTGAACTAGTTCTCACAGAAAACCAGCTGCAGGTAAGCATAGTCAGGGCTGCTCAAATGGCTGGCGGCAATAAGACCTGCTGCTAAGTGCTGAATCACTTAGCTCAGAGGTTACTCACCCTTGCTACTGCGAAGTAGCAAGTTCACTTTAAATTCATCATGTGTCTTACCTGAATGCTGAAGATCAAGTTGGGTGTAGTAACAATCCACCTTTCCAGAGGCTTAAGCAATTACATATTCACTCTTGAATCTTTCATGACCAGTAAGGGAGTTGGAACACATGCAGTGCAGGTATCACTTACTTTGTGTTTTTAATGTGGGGTTTGTGCCGTGTTATGTAATTGCCAGTTTTTGCTGTGCATTATCTGCATCAGACTTGCTGGAACTGAATAGAAGCCCCAAGCACTGCAGAGCTGCTGTTGTACTGCTCCTTGTGCTGCTGATCTACCCCAGCCAGGTTTTAAATGTGATATGTGGTCAATTAAAATAATATCTCCGACTTCCTTCCATTAGGTGTTTCCTTCATTATTTTGAAACTGCCTTCACATGACACTGACGTTTGGAGACTAGAAATGTTTATAAAAATCTAGATTTGAGCATTTCTTAAGTTAGGGTGGTACTTGGTTGAGTTAGGAGCTTAGACCTGTTGGAAAGGTGCCTCTCCAGAGGTCAGTTCATAGCACCTAAGTTAGAAGCTTGCCTCTCAATTAGCTATTTAGGGAGCCTAAAGTTAGATAATATGGACATTCTGCATACATGCTTCTGCACACAACTGTTGGGCATCTATCATCTTAGTGCTGAGATAACTCGTGAGTGGATTTGTATTAGAAACTGACTTTCTTGGACATTTCTTCTGCAAGATAAAACTTTGGATCTCCTTTGAAAGGTCTCATAGTGACAAGGGTAAACTACACTCCAATTTTAAAAATTAATCAGTTTATTAATTCTATTAAAAGAAATAAATGCTATTAAATTAAATACATAATCGATTAAATATATAAATAAGTCTATTAAGTCTATTAAAATTAATTAATTTTAAAGTGAGATAAGTTCTGTTCTGACTCTGTGAATTTACAGATTCTCTTTGCATATTACTTTTTTTGTTGGCACAGTCATTGCCAAAGAGCATCGGAAAACTAAAGAAGCTGAACAATTTGAATGCCGATAGAAACAAATTAACATCTTTGCCCAAGGAGGTAAGTTTTGTGCAATTAACTCTCACAGATGTGATTATACAAACAGAAAACTTTTGATTTCAAATGCCTACAAGAAGCAGCAGGCAGCTTTGATCCATTGAATATTCTTCCCAAACCAGTCACAACCAGAAACTTGTCCATTTAGATCTGAACAGCAATAAATCAGAACAGCTGTGGTGATTTGGTGGCTTGGAAGTGCAACATGGCTTTGCAGTCGAACAAGAAGTCTCTGTTCTAATTAGCTTGTAACTATTAATTCTTAGTATGGGTGTCAGGTCCAGCACTGTTTGAAGGCTGGGAGTTCTGTAGGAGGGAATGCATTTAAACATTAATATACCTCTGCTGCACATAGAATAAAAATACTACTGGAGTCTTCCTCACCTCACTCTTGTGAGCAATAGCAAAGGGAAGGTTTCATATTCTCAAAAATGATTCGGAGACTGTTTTGACAGTCTTTCTGGTTTTGGAGATCTTGGAACGGCTTTTGCCTTTAAATAAGAGGGCCTGACCTGACCAAGATCACTGATACCTCCAATCTTACAGCTGTGATCACTAGAACTTCTTGTCTGTCGTACCAGTACGTGGAATGAAATGAAGCTAGATTCATTTTTAATCTAGCTAAATTGAATGGAGGCCTTACAAGTTTAGTTCAGGAGTATATTCTGGAAATAGATCAGGGGAAGCAGCATCGTGCGACTGGAGCAGAGGACTGTGAGTTGGTTATGTTAGCACTGCTGTTTCTCCGTAATTTTTGTCCAAGTAGTTCTCCCCCTTAAGTTTCCTATCTGCTTCTAGTGCGGCTCTGAGGTCATAGCTTTTGTTCACCGTTTTCAGTCACTTCAGGAGCAGGTGGCAGCTGATGGATGGGCGTTGAGAGGAGTATCAGCTCTGGCTAGTGAGTGCACACTTTTGCTCAGGCCTGCTTACTTACGGAGCTCGGGCAGCTTGAGGAGGAGGTGTGAGCAAAGTGTCTGGAAAATGGGAAATGGGGAAGAGGTGATGGTCTGAAGAGGAGGGATTGAGCAGGGGCAGAGGATGCTGCTGTGGCACTGGCAGCTGCAATGACAATGGCCCAGGTCTGAGCTGCCACAGGTTGGTCACCTAATTGGGGCTCCACAATAGCCCTTATTTCTTCTTTACAGATTGGCTTGGAAGTGTGTGTTTTATGAGGTAGGGAAGATGAGGGAGGGAAGAGAAGATGTGAGTACTGCAGCTCCTCTAGCAGGACAGTGTCTCCTCTGTAGAGGTGCTGCTAGTTCTGAACATAAAATTGCAGAGGGTATATCCAGACAGGTTGCATAAATGCTAGCAAGAGGCATGGGTTGGGATGTAATGGCAATTTTGAGCTTGTGCTCATTCAGCAGAAAACTTATCATAATAGCTTATGTTGTGCATAAACACTTCTTAGTTAATGAGGCTCACAGTATTGGAGATGGTGCATGAGGGTGGCTTGGAAGGAGCAGGGACAGGAGCAGGTGAGAAGAGGAGGTTCAGCTTCAGAAGCAGGTAAAGCAGAGTGAATACTGAGTGCCTGTTTGTGGGGAGCAGGGTCAAGGGCTCAGTGCAGAACAACAAAGGAATTGATGCTGAACAAGAAACTGGAGTCTTGGAACCAGAAATGGGTTTCAGAAGTGGAGGGCATTGCCTGGTCAGTGAAGGAGTTGGGGATATCAAAATGTGAAGTAAACAAGAATGTGTGTGGAGAACATTAGTGCACATGAGAGAGAGGGGAGGGCACACCTGCACAAGAGGTGGGATAAAGTCAGGGTTGAGGCTGATTTTGGAGAAGGTGAGTGAAGAGGAAATGGAAGGTGATATCTGGCATGAGGTGAGCTGGGGAGTTGTAGAAAGTCCAGGAAATAGAGATGGAAGAGCATGGCTCCCAGGGAGCTTGGCAGGGAAACAGAGGAACCAGAGCTCCTTGGCATCCACTACTTTAAAATAGAATTTTTTTTTTCCTGTAAAGGTCTCCACACCTGTGTATCTTTCTCATTAGAGCAAACACTGTAATTACATTTAGTGTAAGATTTCCAGAATGATTCATTAAAGTATGTGGATTTTAAAAATTATTTTATTTTTTAATTTTTATAAAGTATTCCAGTCCTTCTCCAATTGAAGGGTCCTATCCACCCTCTAGATCAGTGGATTTGAATTCCAGGCTGGTAATGGTAACAAATAGAAAGCATAAACAACTGAGGCAATGGCTTGTCTCAAAAATACTGTTAATATGCACGAATTGCAGAACCTAGCTAATGAGTCTTTTCAGTTTCAATTTTTCAAGTTTCAGTTTCAATTCCTTGAGCTTAGGCTGGACAATAAAACACTTTTCTCTTAAACTCTTTAAATTGCCTTCTAAAAATCTTGAAATGCTAGTTTGGAAAACTGAAAGAAATCTACTGCTCTCTGCTCATGTTTCATCTAGAGCTGCATTTTCCTTGTGTAGTATTTTTCTTAACCAGTAGCTTTTTGCTTTAAACCAAATGTGCACATTTCTGTAGTACAAGGTTTCTGTTTAAAATTCAGAGGAACTCAGTGAAGGGTCACATTTCATAGCTCTGAAGGCTATGTTCTGCATAAACAGAGTGCACAGGTATAACCAGTACTGTTTGCTGTTACGCAGAGCACCCACAGGAGCAGCTTCAGGGGTGCTGCTAATGGCAAAGATCCCGATTCTGAATTTTCCCTTGCGTGGTGGGAAGGAACAATTTGGTGTCTTGGTGAAATGTTCAATTTCCATTTTCCTTCTCATCATTACTGATTTGGAAAAAAAAATACAGAATGCATTGGTAGAGCACTTAAGAAAAACTGAAAAATATGTCACCTTTTTTCTGTCTGTTGGAAGGTTCTGCTTGACAGTGAGAAAGCTTGCCATCTTTTCCATTTATTTTCATCTCAAACTGACTAATTAATATTTAAAGCCAGGCACAAACTTCTGACAGCAGCCTGCTGTGTGTTGCTTAAGATGTCTCCTGTGATGGAGTGGTGAAGACTGGGGTCTCAGACCTTTGCATGTCAGTCAGTGTTAGTACTTGTACGCTGGTTCCCCTTCCACAGGAGCAAGAGTCAGATGCAGAAGTAGAGTATGAGCTGAAGATATTTTTGCTTGGTATCTTCCCCTTTTCCTTCCTGCTTTCTATTGTTCTTTCTCTGCTTACAGAGTGCTGGAAGAGCTGTGCATTTGTGATCTTCATCCTGATAAGAAGTAGGTGTTCGACAGGCCTTTACTGGTTTCTGTTGGACAGGGACAAAGACATAGAGTCTGGTAACATGCATATAGAAAAAATGGAACACTGCTAGGGAGCGGAGAACGTGTAACCAATATCATATCTACCTGCTGGTGTCTCTGTCCTTCCCTCCAGAATTATTTCTGTGGCAAAGAGAGCCTTTATAGATAGGATGGCAGAAATTATGTGCCTGGTCTAATGTGACCTGGTGAGATAATGTGACTTCTAGCTTTCTTGTGGTGCTGTGGGGGTTTTTTGGTGGTTTGGGGGGGGCATTGTTTTGGTTTTTGTTTTGTTAGCAGTTTACTAGGATTGGATTTTGGGACAACCTGTCAAATCATTGCATTACCACATTGTTTCAGTGCACACTTGTAAAACCAGTCTCTACCTTTTGCTGTAAGATTTCTTGACTTGGAGTTATTGAGGAGTTTGTATGCAAAATACTCCTTCAAAGTTTCCTGGTTCAAAGGTTCTTCTGTATCTGGTGCCGATATATAAAGTAAAACATGGAACAGCTGAATGTATGACCAAGACTTGAGTCACTGACAGATTTTATCTTCAGTATCTCATCTAGAAAATCAATCCCTCTCTCACTGAGCTGAGTGGCGAAACAGACTTCAGCAAGAACTGAGAATGTCTAAACCTGTTCATAGTTACAAATGTTTTTCCACTTAAACTTGAAAGACCTGCCTGGTGACTCTTTGGTATTGAAATCCCACCCTGGCACTGGAACGCTGGTGAAACTGGTGTGTTGATTTTGGCACTTGCATAAATAACCTCCTTGGAATGTTTTCCAGTTCATGTGCTTTTGTTAATGAGTCTCTGCAACCTGCAGAGATCTGGTAGTGTGTCCTTCCTGGCTCTGAGTTATAATGCGAGAATTATTGCTACAGTAGGTAGTAAAAAAAACCCTGCAGGGGTTTTCTTGACAATAACAGTGCTTTTTACGTTTGTTTGTTTGTTTTTTAACAAGTTCCGACCACTTTATTGTTTCTGGTTTTAACTTCCGATGTCCTGTGCCTTCCCTCATTTATGTAAGAATATGCATTTGTGTGTCTGAAAGGGAAAAAGGCGCTAAGGAAAAATGCAGGAAAACTTGTCCTGAGTTGGAGAACAGAGAAGCTCTTTTGCTGTGCTCCTCCCATACGATTCACCAGTGGTGCAGGGGGTGTCAAAGTGAGTTTGCTGAAGATTTTCCTACCCAATTTAAAATTAATAATGACTGAATAATAGCTAATAATAGCAAATTGGTCCATTTCTTCCATCTCTAAATGTATTCTATGCTTGAAGTTAAAGAATTAATCAGTTTTATCTGGGGCCAAGGAAAATTCTGACTGTATTTACTTTGAATCCAGACAAAATTTTGGTTATGACACCCTGGAAAAGATTTTACCACCCAATAGGAATTGTGTTTAAATTACCAATGTGTTGATCAGAGTAATATAAACCTAGTGAGAGTTCTTGATGCAGACATCTGTATTGATAGTTGAATAAACGAGATGTGTCACAGGACTTTTATCTAGTCACATGGTAAAGAATAATCATTGCAGTATTTGTCATAACGTCGTACTTTTTGGATTGCTTATACCTGTGAGAAAGATGTTAACTGGTAAAGGACAGCAGAATTGACTAATAGCTTTCGAGCAGTTAAGAGATACTGAGATCAAAAGTTGTTATTCAACTAACGTAACTCGAAGGTCTTCTAAGTTTCCCACCTTTAATTTGTGTTTTGGCTTCAGAGCACTAACAACATGAGGATGCGCCATTGTAGTCAGTGAAATTTGGTCTGTGGTGATGAATGACTGTAACCGACAGCTGGGCTCAAGGGAGGGAGCACATGGGAGTTTTGGGGGGGATCTAAATGGGAAGAAAGGGATGAATCTGTACACTCTTCTTGGGTTTACCTCAAGAGAGCTGGAAGGGTGTCATCAGCAAGAAAAATCAAATGGCAACTACCAGGTTATTGTAACAGAGAAGCGCAATAGAAGTTGGGTGATCAAAAATACACAAATACTGCAGTAGAGAAGAGGAATCATCAGAAACATCAGCAGAGAAGTGATGTGACAAGACTTGCAGTTCTGGCAGACAGTTCAAGATGGACTGGCAGTGGGTATGTGAATGTCAGAAAAGTGAGAGACTGAAGTGGTAGACACTGGTCACCATCAGAACATAGAGGATGAGAGAGTTTTAACAGCCAAGCTGACATCCTCTCTGTGTATGCCCAAGTCTCACTGCTTATCCAGAACAAGGAAGCTGTTAGAAAGATGAGCCTCTGACTGAGAGAGAATAAAACAGCAAAAAAAATCCTGCACAGATGTAGAGTTTAGCGGGCTAGGTCCTAGTGACACTCATCCTCTGAAGCAAGTCCACCTGAATGCAAATAAGCAGTTTTGTTCAGACTTCACATTACTGTAAAATGAGTGATCTCAAAAATAGGACTTCATAGTAATGAACATTTTCTCTGTGACTGATGTGTGGGTTTTGTTTTTGCGGTTTTGTTTTTGTTTTTTATCTAGGCTGACTGTTCTTTGGAGATGATCTGATGAGACAAGTGAATAACCCTTAAATTAAAATTGCTAGAATGAAATAAATTTCAGGACTATGACTTAGATATGCACAACTCATTTGAGACCTTTTCGTGATGTTTAGCTCACTACAGAAGAACGTGAGGACTTCCTTAACCCCCCTCCAGTCTTTGGAACAGTTACTGGTGTGCCTAGAACTAAGCACATACTTGTCCCCATTAATTGAAGTCTGTGCTCGAAATGAACTGTGTGCTTAACTGTTAAATGGGCTTGTGGTCTCAACTGTGTACTTGGTGCCTGTGCAGTGGTTTGACAAAGTCTGCTGGAAGCATGTGATCAAACCCTTGGAAAGCATGGCTCTTTGTCAGTTAATGACTCTCAGCCAAACCAGCAACATTCTGATGCTGTATTACTATTATGTCATGGTGGTCACAACAATGTTTTCCTTTCAGCATGCCATTTAGTGTGTGCACTTTGCCTCAGTGGAACCACTTCATGTTTAGGTTTTCAAAGGTTGGACCTGATGTCTTCCTGTACTGCTGGATGGGTGCTATCTTTTTTCAAAATGACAAAGATTTTAGATTTTTTACCTGTCAGCTTGTCTTTTTTCTCTGTGATGTCTCGCGCAATGCTGCTTGTTAGATGCTGCCTGCATTTTCTAAAAACAGTTTCATAAAAAAAGTTCAGTGTCTGTCTGTTATCTCCCTCACTACCATATTAAAAAAAAAAAAAAGTTCTTCACTTCCTCTGAATGAAACAAAGCCTTTGAACAATTGCCTATTGACTGATAGAGCTAAGTTGAAATATTTGAAGTTGAGATAACTTAGGAGTTCTAACCCTCTTTGGCAGTAGAAGAATGTATGTTCTGTCTCCATTTGTTGGCATGCTCTTGTCCAGTATGGAAAAAGAAAAAGAAATTGAACATCTCTTGTATTTTCTTAATTGTTAGCCGCTTGGAAAATTATGGGTCAGGTAAATTGATAACCCTGTAAGTATTATTCAGTCCACAGTTCTACTATTGCCTTTCATTAACCTGCTTCAAATGCATGATGACTCAGGCCGGCCGGTTCCACTGCTGCATTTTTTCCATTGTCAAAAGTATAGAAGTTTTGGTCTCATCAGGGCTGCATGGCTTTACTTTGTTTGTTTGGCTAAACTATTTGGATCTTCATGCTCCAAGACTGAATAACGCAAACTTCATTCATGGAAAAGCGAACACTGTGTGTACAGTTAGGGCATCACTTGCCAGCTCATCAACGTTCACTAATTGTATCTCTTGCTTTTCACAGCTCCTCATGTTAGATACACTAATTAGACACTTAGTGTGTGTGTGTATGTGTTTATATATATATTTTTTTTTCTATATGGCACTGTGTTCTGTGAATGTGTCAAGGCACATTATTTAAGGATCTAGACATACTTTAAAGTGCATAGCAGAATTACTGCGCTAAGAAATGTTTGCTTGGGCGCTGGTTTCTAAGGGCTTTGATTCACGAGCTAAAATGGCTAACAATGTTGCTGCTCCTAGTGTACACACAGGGCTGGGAAAGCCAATGCTCTTTTGAAATAGCTGCATCTTAGAGTGCAGATTTAAGAGAAACCATCCTAGATTTTGTTTTGTCAAGAGAATGTTGTGCTGTAACTTTGCGCTGTAAATGGCTCGTGAATCAGAAGCCTTGAGCAGCTGATTGCTGCTTTCTTCCATTAAAATGTATTTATGATATAAAGGAAGATGAGTGGGGTATAAATTGGTGTAGGTGAAATCAGCATGGTTCTTACTTAGACTAGTGGAAAAGCTTTTGTGGTATTTGTAATCTCAAACTTGGGTTTGGACTGAACTGTGGATTTTGCAAAGACAGGACTGACAGTTAGCTACAAAACAAATAATTTCAGCTCAAATTTGGGGACTCCTAACCAAAGTGTAGTGACAAGTTGGCTATATTGTGACAGAGGAACCTTCGTATGTGTGTGACTATAGAAGCCCTCTAATTATTGAACTGTGATCTTTTGGTAGGCTTACTGGCTATAGTTAGGCTCTAAAACTACTTGAAAGTTTCAAAAGGTGTTGGGATATTTTGCCTCTAATACTTAGAATCATAGAATCTTTTTGGTTGAAAAAGACCTTTAATATCATTGAGTCCAACCAGTAACCTAACACTGCCAAGTCCACCACTAAACCATGTCCCTAAGCACCACATCTACATGTCTTTTAGATAGCTCTGGGGATGGTGACTCAACCACTTCCCTGGGCAGCCTGTTCCAATACTTGACAACCATTTCACTGAAGAAATTTTTCCTAATATCCGGTCTAAACCTCCCCTGGTGCAACTTGAGGCAGTTTCCTCTTTCCTCTTGTCCTATCGCTTCATACTTGGAAGAAGAGATTGAGACCCACCTCACTACAACCTCCTTTCAGGTAGTTGTACAGAATGATAAGGTCTGCCCTCAGCCTCCTCCAGACTGAACAACCCCAGTTCCCTCAGCCATGCCTCATAAGACTTGTTCTCCAGACCCTTCACCAGCTTCATTGCCCTTCTCTGGACACGCTCCAGCACCTCCGTGTCCTTCTTGTAGTGAAGACACAGTACTCAAGGTGGGGCCTCACCAAAGCTGAGTAC
>NW_010334834.1:20585-30100 GCF_000700745.2 Antrostomus carolinensis | reverse complement strand
ATGAGAAGGTGATTGGTGACAACCAGCATGGGCTCACCAAGAGCAAAGGCCTTTTATGATGGGGTCACAACATTAGTGGATAAGGCTAAAGCAAGTGATGTCATCTACCTGGACTTGTGCAAGTCATTTGACACTGTCCCGCATGATATCCTTGTCTCTAAATCAGAAACATTTGGGCTTGATGGATGGACCACTTGGTGGTTAAAGAACTGGCTGAATGGTCGCACTCAAAGAGTTCTGGTCAACAGCTCAATGTCCGAGTGGAAACCTACGACGAGTGGTGTCCCTCAAGGGTCGGTAATCGGGCTGGTACTATTCAACATCTTTGTCGGAGACAGTGGGATTGAGTGCACCCTCACCAAGTTTACCAACAATACCAAGCTGTGTGGTGCGGTTGACACGCTGGAGGGATGGGATGCCATCCAGAGGGACCTTGACAGGCTTGAGAGTTGGGCCTGTACTAACCTCACGAAGTTCAACAAGGCCAAATGCAAGGTCCTACACCTGGGTCAGGACAATCCTAAACATAAACACAGGCTGGGCAATGAGTGGCTTGAGACCAGCTCTGAAGAGAAGGACTTGGGAGTGGTGGTGGATGAGAATTTCAGCATGAGCCAGCAATGTGTGCTTGCAGCCCAGAAGGCCAATTGTATCCTGGGCTGCATCAAGAGAAGTGTGGCCAGCAGGTCGAGGGAGGTGATTGTCCCCTTCTACTCTGATCTTATAAGGACCCACCTGGAGTATTGTGTCCTGTTCTGGAGCTTCCAACATCATAAAGACATGGAGCTGTTCGAATGACTCCAGAAGAGGCCCACAATGATGATCCAAGGGCTCAAGCACCTCTCCTACGAAGACAGGCTGAAGGAGTTAGGGCTGTTCAGCCTGGAAAAGAGAAAGCTCCAGGGAGATCTTATAGCGACCTTCCAGTACCTGAAGGGGGCCTACAAGAAAGTTGGGGAGGGACTTTTTACAAGGACAGGTAGTGATATAACAAGGTGTAAAGGCTTTAAGCTAGAAGAGGGTAGGTTTAGATTAGATATTAGGAAGAAATTCTTCACTGTGAGGGTGGTGAGACACTGGAACAGGTTGCCAGAGAAGTTGTGGATGTCACCTCCCTGGAAGTGTTTAAGGCCAGGTTGGATGAGGCTTTGAGCAACCTGATGTAGTGGAAGGTGTCCCTGCTGATGGCAGGGGGGTTGGAACTGGATGATCTTTTAGGTCCCTTTCAACCCAGACCATTCTATGATTCTATGATAATCCTGATTCTTTAAAATTTCCATCCTCCTGTGGAAAATAGTCTTGACAATGCAAGCTCATAGTTCTTGCAACTGTACGTTACGATGAACAATGGAACTGTTTTACTAACAGTTTGTATGACATATAAATAATTTAAAATTGATAACAGAAAAAGTCCTTGAAGCATGGTCAAAAAAACAACCCCAAACAAAACTAAAACAACAGACAGCATTTTATTTAATACTTCTATTTGATTTCTTCTTTTTGAAAGTGAAAACAAAGTTCTCTATAATTACATTTAGTATATCTCTGGACATTTCTATGCCACATATTTCCATACTGAATCACAGCTTTTAAATTTTATTATTTTTATTTGTAAAGGTATCTTCTAACATAGATGTTACCCTGGAATATCAAAGAAACAGCGGGTAAATTCTTCTACCTGAAAGAGAAGAATTTCAAAGAATGTCTCTCCAGGTGGAGAAGGTATAGACTAAGAAAATCAGTTTTCATTATTTGGTTCAGGGAGAAATCATAAAATCACAGCAGAATGTTGTGATTTGTGCATGTACTTTTTTTTTTTTTTTTCCCTACTGAGGGAGATCTTTGATCTCTTGAACAACATAAAACAACAGGTGAATGTTTTAGAATCGCTTTTTGTGAAATCTGGATGTTGTGCATGTCATGTCAATCAAGATGCTCCATTTGAATGTCTACAAAAGAGACATGGGAATTACCTGAAATACCCCAGCTGTGAACACATTGACTGATTTCTGTGAGGTGAAAACAGTTTGTGTTCAGAAATCATCTTGGAGTAGCTAAAACAAAGGTATTGTACTGAATAGGAGAGAAAGAAGAAAAGTGCATGTGAGAATGAAATTAACAAATGAAACCTAGAACACCAATAACACTCGGGAAGAGGGAGGAAAACTTCAGAATTCCTCACCTGAAATCAAAACTCTAGAAAACAGAATCTATGTACTTTGGAAAATGTGTGGAGGTGGAAATGGATAGGTAGTTGTTCCTTAGTTTTAAAAGTGGTCACTTGGGAGTTCTATGCATTGTATAAGAATGTGCACACTTTTAAAAATCATATTATTGTGAATATGCAACCAGGGAGACTAAAAAGTATTAATGAGAAGCACTGGTGTTAGCGTTTGCTTTGAAATTATTTTGTGTCCTTCCATATTCCCCAGTACTTCACTACAGTCTGTTTAGAGAGAAAGTAAACAGTCTTTGGCTTCTCATAGATAATACAAGAAAGAGGCTGTATCTGAGATATTTGGACAGATAATTATCTAAGAATAATTTATTTTACATGCTTGCTTTTTTTTTTTAATTATTTGCAAATTATTCACAAGAGAGTTCAATGTTTACCAATTAGTTGCTTATATGAAGTGAATCAAGGAATTGTTTGTGTGAACAGTTTAATATAGTTAAAGCCATAAATTCATTACGAACAACTTGCTCTGAGTTTGAACTCTTCAGTCACTGTTGTTCTTGATGGTCACGTAAATCACAGTATTATTTCCTTTTACAGATTGAATGTTTCACAAACCAGCAGTGAATTTTCAAATTGAAATGTTGCAAAAGCACTTCCTTTACCAAGCAGAGATGTAATAGGCATGATCATCTAAGAACACTAATAAGCAAGACAAGTCTTATTTTTAGGCTTGATGGTTCTGATAAGGCACTAGACATGTAACTAAGGCTGAGAAAATATACTAATTCTCTCTAGAGACACGCCTTTGAAAATTCACACAAGTATAAGTGTACACAAATATTTTCCTTCGCTGCAGTCAGTCCTGCAGATAGAATGGCAACAGGCATCTTGAGGTATGAGACAAGCCAAGAGACCAGAGATGACAGATGAGTCTGAGTAGCTGAGGTGACAGGGTACATTAGCGTTTTTCAGTTGTGACTATGAATCAGCAGAAAACCTTAAACTACCATATGGTCATTTAAAAACCATCATCACAGTAACCGTAGGTAAGCCTGAAGGCTCACGACATCAGGACTCCAAATGAATGCCTGAGGCATATAGAAATTAAGATAAGAAAACTCTTTAAAATAAATAAATAAATAAACAGCATTTGTGGACAATCTAACACTGAGAGTTCTCAAGTCTCTCATTTTCTAGCACGAATGATTTAATAGTATATATTAAGATTTTAATTTAATATTTATGTAAATATTCTATTGAAAAATACAGCTGAACCTTAGATTTTTTCTTTTGGATCCTGGCTGACAGGATAATTAATTCAAAAACTCTTCACACAAGCTTAGAATGATGCCAAAAGCCATCAATGGAACTACCACTATTTCATTATATTTCTTATTCTTTAAATGTATGTATGGTAGTAAATGGGAGAGCAAAAATTACAACTCCATCTCTAGACAATACCATCTGCTGCCTTCCTGTGGTTCTTTCTGTGTCTAACACTTCTATGAACATCAGCAATGAAGCACATAACATGGCCAGTAGCTACTTTTGCCTGTGGACAGCTGAGGTAAAGAAAGGATATTTTTAAATATTTAGAGGAAATTTCTCTACAGAGACAGGATGATGGATTTTACTCCTGATCCCATTATCAACTAACAGTTTCATTTAGGACATATCTATTCCTTAGTTTCTTTATTGGTAAAAATAAGGATGCTACAATATTTTGGAAAAAAGATAGGTTAAATACGGAAAAATTTTGGATATAACAATGTTTCTTTCTCTAAGAATAGAATCTTGAATCAGACCTAAATTCCATATGGATTAGAAAGGAAATTAAACATAAAAACTTATATATCTAAAGACATCACAAAAAGTAAAAGTAAAATCAAGTTATGACATTTAGTTCAGCTCTTTACTTGCATGCACAATACCAGTTATTTGCCAATGAGGTTGGACAATTTTTCAGGAATTATTTTCACTATATGCAAATTTCTGTTAGATATTTTGTATCAGTATTTTACTCCATGTGTCTTCTCAGTACAGATATTTGTGTTCCCAGTGGCAAATTCTTGATTAGTAGGAAATGCAGACCTGAGAAAAATACTAATTCTAGTTCATCAATTGTAGTACAGGTGGATAGCTGCTTTCATGAAAAGCTACAATTATATCTTTGTTTTACATAATCTAAAAGCACATATTTTCCTGGAGAAATATCTCTACAATTGTGCAGCCTGAAAGGACAAGAAAGTGAATTTCAGCTTTATAAATAAGCTGCAGTTAGTTGATAAGGCGTAAATAGGAATACATTTGTGGAATAGAAAAATTCAAATATGAATCTTAATCTTGAAAGAAAACCCCTCTCTATAGTTTTTACTATATTTCATAGAGGAATAAGCTTGAATGGCATATGAAAGACTCTTCCATCTCCCTCCCTTATTGAACTTTAAATCTAATTGAACTACAGGCCCCTCAGTCTTACTTCTGTGCCTGGCAAGATCATGGAGCAGATCCTCTTAGAAACTATGTTAAGGCACGTGGGAAGTGAGGTGGTTATTGGTGACAGGCAACATGGCTTCACCAAGGGCAAATCATACCTGATCAATACCTGGTGGCCTTCTATGTTGGAGTTACATCATTGGTGGATAAGGGAAGAGCAACTGATGTAATCTGCCTGGATTTGTGCAAGGCATTTGACACTGTCCAGCATTACATCCTTGTCTCTAAATTGGAGAGGCATGGATTAGAAGGATGGACCATTTGTTGGATAAGGAATTGGCTGGATGATCACACTCAAAGAGTTGTGGTCAACAGCTCAATGTCCAAGAGACCAGTGACAAGTGGCATCCCTCAGGGGTCGATATTGGGACAAACTGTTTAACATCTGTTGGCAACATGGACAGTGGAATTGAGTGTACCCTCAGCAAGTTTTCCAATGACACCAAACGGTGTCATGGGAAGGGATGCCATCCAGAGGGACCTTGAGAGGTGGGCCTGTACTAGCCTCATGAAGTTCAACAAGGCCAAGTGCAACCCCACAGGCTGAATGAAGAATGGATTGAGAGCAGCCCTGAGGAGAAGGACTTGGGGTGCTGGTGGATGAGAAGCTCAACAAGAGCTGGCAATGCGCGCTTGCAGTCCAGAAGGGCAACCATATCCTAGGCTACATCAAGAGAAGCGTGGCCAGCAGGTCAATGGAGGTAATTATCCTCCTCTACTCTGCTCTCGTAAGGGCCCACCTGGAGTACTGAATCCAGTTCTGGGGTCCCCAACATAAGAAGGACATGGATCTACTGGAACAAGTCCAGAGGAGGGCCACAAAAATGATCCAAGGGCTGGAGCACCTCTTCTATGACAACAGGCTGAGAGAGCTGGGGCTGTTCAGCCTGGAGAAGATTCTAGGGAGACCTTACAGCAGCGTCCCAGTACCTGAAAAGGGACTACAAGAAGGTTGGGGAGGGACTTTTTACAAGGGCAGGTAGTGATAGAACAAGGTGTAATGGCTATAAACTGGAGGAGGGTAGGTTTAGATTAGATATTAGGAAGAAATTATTTACTGTGAGGGTGGTGAGACATTGGAACAGGTTGCCCAAGGAAGTTGTGGATGCCTCCTCCCTGCCTGCCTGGAAGTGTTGAAGGCCAGGTTGGATGAGGCTTTGAGCAACCTGATCTAGTGGAAGATGTCCCTGACCATGGCAGGGGGGTTGGAACTAGGTGATCTTTAAGGTCCTTTGCAACTCTTACCATTATATGCCATTATATGCTTCTGTGATTCTATGATTACTTATGAGGCAATGCAATACTGAGTGCCTAAGTACTTTTTTTGATCCAGATCTTAGCTGCTGGTTACTTGATACTGGCAGCACTGCCCAGCAGTTTGACATACAAAATTATTTTGCCTGAAAAATCTCTTTGCATCTTTCTCAATATGTTTACATTAATTTGACAGTTCTGGTCTTTTCTGCTTTTCCTGTTAAAGTAAACAAGAAAAGACTGAAAGGGAGTAATTTCTACCTTCTTTCTGTAACTGCTGAATCATTTGTCTCTGTCTTTTCACCATTCTTTTGCTGAAATTAAAAGAGTACAACTAAGCAACTTTGTGCAGCTAAAGACATGTTATTGTTTCTAGCTTCTGCTCTTTATTGGAATGCAATGCTTTATCACTCTGGAAATCACAATCTAGAAAAGTATATTAAAGTTGTATAAAACTAGGACAATAATAAAGAATGCTGGGGTTTTTTGCCAGCTTAGGTCCTTTCACATTTTAGGATAATCACTTGGAGTGTGAAACTTCCTTGGACTCTGAAGCTTGTTTATTTCCAGAACTTTTCTCTAAGGTGGATGTGATAAATATGAACAATTTGTTTCCTCCACCTAACTGGAACAACTGTTTGAGTTTTAGTTTTATTTTACAAGCTGACCCATCCACTCAATGTGTGATACATCTGCTGAAGGCATGGTTACTGTAATGACTCAGAAGGAAGAGAACCAACACGGAAGCAATGCGGTTAGTCCAGGTGGTTGTTATCCCATCTTTTGATCTGTTACAGTATGCTCAGTAAGACAGGCCAACAAACCATGATGGAGTTTATTATTGGCTCCTGGTCTGTCAAGCTTCTCATGGTTTCCAAGACATTTACAACTGCTGAAGTGTACATGTACTATTTAAATACACACTACCATATTCCTAGAAATGAATGAAAATAATGAGGGATTTTTGATTAATATTAATTCTGGATTGATATAAAACCTGAAATATCTGAAAATGGAGAACAATGGAGAACAACTCATGACACAGAGATGTCATGTGTAAATTATTGTTTGGCCATCTCCGCATATGCTTGTCTTAAGGAATACCAAAAATAGATTGTATTACCCATGATCTACTATAGCAGCCACCCTTGTCAAGTGAGTACCCTAAATTGCTGGTTTGGGTTTTCATTTTTTGGAGGGGAGTGGGGTCATGGCTATAAGATACAACACATTCTGTGTTGAATTAAAAAAATAAGATTCCAGTTATAAAGAATTTACACATGTTAACATAGAACAAGTTTTTCCTTTGGAATTAGACACTGAAATCGTCATCTCTTAAAAAGGTGCAATGCAGTTTGAATGTCTTTAAGGAAGGTACGTCTTAGTTAAATGCATATTACCAGGGCTAGAGTGCACAGTGGGTCACATTAGATGATCCAATATCATTTTCTGGCATAAATGTCTATGAAACTATGAATTAATAATATATCTATAATATCCTAGGCAAAAACCAGAGTACATGAAGATTAAGTCTTTAATATAATGCTAAGAAATTTTAAAAGGAAGGAAGGTTACTCACAGCTTAGTCTACTATTACTGAAAATGTCTCTTTAACTGCATGTCAACTGCATTAACTAAATGATCGACAAGTATGATTTGTGTGGAGCAAAATACAAGGGAAATCTTATAATTCTTTTGGAAGAGGGACTTTTCTTCTCCTCAAGACACTTTCAGGTCAGACTTTTGTTTTAAAAAATGTAGAGATTTCCTCTTTCAATCAGTAAATCAGTAGTGAGAAAATTCACCCAGAGATTCCATGTAAAGCAGGAAGAGTGATTTTATAACCTCTACGTTTGGGATGCTAACTTGGTGGAAGACACATCAGTCCATACTTTCCCAGCCCCTCCTACTTTGATGGGATGGTTCTTGTGGGGATTGATCAGACAGCAACTTAATCACAGATCCTTCAATATATTTAAAATTCTAGTTCTCACTAGTTTTGCAAAAATGTTTGACTTTGAGCAAAAATCTCTGGGGAATATCATCAAGTTATCTTTTTGGTACAAGACGGTAAAATAGCTATAGAAGTCATGTAGAAAATCAAGAAACTTTATTACAAATGTCTTAGAAACAGTGAGAGAAAGATGAAGCAGCAGCAGAAGACCTGGGAAAAGTAATGAGGAAAGCTGGAGAAAATTAAGTTCCCTGTATTTGATAATAATAGGATATTTAAGGGATGAAAGAGTTGAAAAGAGGAAAGAAATGTAAAAGAGGAGGTAGAAAGCATAAACATAGGCAGATATTATGCCTGACTGATGCTGCTATAGTGTAAGTATTGCACAGCTAGGTCATGTTATAGCTTAGTTATATTTTGTAATGATGGGCAACAGTAAGGTGGTAATCTGTGTGCCTGAGAATTCAAGTGCTTATTTAATTCCTACTTATTATTCACAATAAATGCGATCTACAGGTCCTATACTGATCTTATAGCAAACATTGGTGATTTATAGCCCAACAATGCATCAGCTAAGAAGCAAACTTATTAAGATTTCGTATACTTCCACTGTCATTCATGTTTTACAGTCTTTTCTTTTTCTCTCCCTCCTCTCTTTTTTTTTTTTTTTTTTTTTTTTCAGGGAGATAAGGGGATAGAGGTTTGCTGTTGAAGTGTATGTGCAGAAAAAAAATATTCGTGGCACAAGAGAATGAGGCCATCTGTTCATTTTCAGCAGGGACACAGTGCAAACATTTTGATTTAGTTCCACCACTGGACTTAAAATCAAAGAACAGAAATATTCTCTTGATGCATGCAGTCATTTCTTGTAAACATGTTTCTAAGTGTTCTAATTATTACTGCCTGGTTTTCCTTGGCGGGATGTCCTAGGCACTAGGGTATAAGCTGCTCTTCATCTCATCTGAATTCTGAATTCAGTCTTCACATATGTTGAGGGGCTTCTTTTTCCCTGAGGCAGAGAATTCAGGTTCTTTTTGAGTCAGATTATATTAATCATCGAACCCCAAAATACCTTGTGTTTTACACTCATTGCCCCAGCATGAGGGACATTATTAATTGCTTCATAGTTGTTTAGAGTTCTCTCAGAGTTAGTACGAATTCTAGTCAGAAGGAGTGGAAATGCTGATTTCTGGTCAGCATTAGAAATTTGGGACATAGTATAAAACAGGACATTTGACTGATAAATAAATGCACGAGAAAAATAGAACAGTATGTGAATAGAGTATAATAAAACATAAGTATGTGAGTTTCCACTTAAAGCATACTTTACAGTATTGGAGAATACACAGTGTTATGACTAAGAAAATGCAAACAAACAGAAAACAAAACCTAAAATGTGATGCTGAAAACCTGTAAAGCTGTCAAAACATTATGGGGAAGTGGTTTGGCCAAACAACTCATTAATTTTTTTCATTTTATTTTTAAAGAGTCACCAGCTCTATCTGGTGACTGTCCAAAATTCATGAGTTTAACAAAATGCATTTATAAGTAATATTTTCATAATATTTTATTTGTGGATGATTGTTTGAAAGACAGTTTTAATAATCTTTTTGCAAACTATCAATCCTGTTG
>NW_010334834.1:0-20558 GCF_000700745.2 Antrostomus carolinensis | reverse complement strand
AATTTCTTACAATTGCAGGAAGTTTTCATCCTTTTTGTAAAGTGTAATTGATTTGTTGCCCTAAGTCTAGTTTCACACAGTGATCATTAATCCCGCAACATGGGCTGGGAGTTTTTCTCATCAAAGATCCATTCTCCCAGACTAGTCAGTACACATTCTTTTCCTTTTGGACTCCACACTATTTCCCTTGTTCCTACTGCCCAATCTCTAATTTGCATGTGTAAGAGGAAATTTAAGACTGCCAAAAAGGCTTGAAATCTATAACAGGGAAGGGAGTTGCTGAGCTTGGATAGGATAATAGGCCTTAATATATGCTGTTATTGTGGGAGGAGTGTACTGCTGATCTGAGAGCACCTTAGCGTGTGGCTAGTCACCACAGTGGGGTTAAGGTGATCACTGAAGTCAAGATAAGTCTTGGTGTGGAATTTGCTGATACAAAATTATTTAGTATTGCATAGATGGGGACTAATTGAAATGTTGGTTAAACTTAAGTTTTAGATAGTGGAATATCTATGGACTACAACAACTGAACTAATGCATTGCTGAGCTAACATAAAACATATGAAAAACAGTGGGTAATGATGTGGTTATGTCAGCTGCTATATTTCTGTTTAGCTTTGAGGACTTGATTCCCCAGATAATCATTCTCAGGATGAGGATGTGATGACCAAGGACAGAGCAATCAGTTATCTCCAGACTGAGAAAAAAAACTCAGCAAAAGTAACAATCAGTCTGCCAAACTTGGGAAGTAAAGAACAGAATAACATGATCAATCTTTTGAGGGCATAAAAGGCAACTCAGAAGATTACTAAACTCTTGATACCAGAGGGACCAGAAGTGCAGATATCAGTGGCTGAGAGTCAATTTCTGTGGAAGCGAGAACCTTCTCCAAATCACCTTGACACTCTAGCAGGATGCTGCTGGTTCCACTGTACCATGGATGCAAACCAAGTTTTATTGACTTAAGTGTGTTGAGAGAACTCAGGGATTTGCAACTGAGGGTGCCTGCCATGCCCATAACACTATTCTGCTAATAGTTTAATGATAGCGGGAATTGAGTTTGTAGTAGTTAACCACCACCATTGACATAATCTAGTTAGTTATTGTATAAGATTGCTATGATTATATTTTCTACTGCCACTCTCATAATTATTGCCATGATTACCAGTTATTATTTGTTGTTTTGTCTCATAGTTTAATATTGTTGAACTGTAGTTGTACTTATTATTGCTATGCTTAAGAGCTAGAATTTACATAAGCTTCCAATCAATAAAAGCTATTAAATATCATACATACTTCCATACATCATTAATCTCTTTCCTTGCTGGATAAAACCTCTGCATACTTCTGAAGACTATCCTGTTAACAGCTTGCCCATTAAATTCCACTTACTCTACTCACAGTTCTTCATTCTGTCTGGCTGCCTTGTTACCTTCTGAACTTCACTTGTATCTTTCCATTGGTGCTCAAACACTTTCTAATAAAAATCTTCCTTTTTGGGCTCTACATCTAGCAATCTCACTTATTCTTTTCTACCCTATTAACACTTTTATTTTGCACAGACAGCCTCAGGACTGCAACAATGCTATGGTTTCTTACCAGACTATATCCATGCACATTTGTTTAGTCTTTCCAAACACTTTCAGTTTCCCTTCATTTCAAATCACACATTCCTGAAGTTATAGCCCAGAATCCTGTTGATGGGTTTTTTTTTTTTTTTGTTTTGTTTTTTGTTTTTTTTTTTTGTTTGGTTGGGGTATTTTAATAAATCTTAGTCTTAGTTTACATCATGTTTTATGTTTTCCTTGAAACTGAACCTCCTATGCACCTCCTAATCTCTGTCCAGTCATCTGGCCCCCAAAATATCTTTTATTTTGTTTAAATTAAAATAGGATGGTTTGCACCCTCATCTTCTCTATCCACTTTTTCTCGCTGCCTGGGCACATATACAGAGTTGGTGACTGGTTATTCAAGATGAACAACCCTTTTGCTGTCACATACGGCTACTGTGATGCATGAATATCTGCTGTGACCTGGTCAGAACATGCTCAGTGCAGATGGAGCTGTGAAATTCTGCTTTTCAGTTGAATATGTATGAATTGCAATTTTTTTTAAGGTGTGTAATTTGGTTAAACTCTGGGTTTTTTTTAACAAACATTTAAAATCAATGTTTTCTGACAAATTTCAAAATCTCCACAATTCAAAACATGAGGCACAAAGAGCTTTTAAGAAGGTTCTAAATTTCTTTAACATGGATAAACCTCCAGATATTCTTCTTCAGTCTCTTTCAGAGAAATGTCAGACCTATTTGAGCTTGAATTTTTAAAATTTTATTTTTCAGCTAAGCATACATAACATTCAGAAGCTGAGCATTCAAATGGTTACAGTTTGGCTATTTTTTGTTAAGCAATAAGATGTAGAAAATGGTGTTATTCTTGAAAACATTAGGAAACTTAATAATAAGTAAAGCTATCACCCTTACTTGCTTTAATTAGTGTAGTCTAGCATTACTTTAACTGCTGTTAAAATACTTAAAAATAAGTTGTACAATGCCTTTCTTGTCTCTTGTAACATTTTTTTAGTAGTATGCAGGTCTTAGTTCAATCTGAATTTCTGCAAGACATGGCACTATTTCCATATAATGTGGCTTGGCCATAAGGACTAGTGAAGACAGGTTTTTTTAATCAGTATCAGTTTCTCTGCAGAGAACTGTTCTGGTCTTTGTTTAACACCAGACCAATTTGTCTGCACATTGCAAAAGCAATTATTTATTTTCCCATCAAGCAGTAGCATCATGTTTTACCAAGATAACAACTGTGCTTGAGAGACAGAAATTACTTTAGAAATTGGTATCAGTGCCCTGACAGTTAATGTTCATTAAGAGATCCCAAGACATTCTTATAAGGATAAAGGTATTAATCTCATTTTGCTAGTGAAAATCTAGTCTGGTTGATTCTGTGTGAAACACCCCCTACATTTCTCTCTGGAGAGATAATCAATCATTTCCCTTCTTAGCAGTCTTTTTTTGGGTTTTTTTTTTTTTTTTTTTTTTTTGACAGGAGGGAAGTTGTTTGTTGTTTGGTTGGGGTTTTTTTACAGAACTTTTGCTATGGAAGATAACTACTCTGCTACACACCAGAGACATGTGCATTGAAGTAGTGAATGATCACTTCACACAACAAAAAGCTCAATTGAAAGAACAAAAAAATGAAAAGCAAAGAGTATAATGAAAATGTAAGTTGCTTGTATGAAAAATAAGGATATAAAGGGCCTTACCGATAGAGTAAACTGCTGTGGTGTACACGTATAGAAAGACAAGATTTATTACAACAATAGGTCATTTGTGAGATGATATTTTAAGGTAGTTTCTTGGTACTCCTCAGCCAGTTTCCCAAAGTAATTTGCAGACATCATTGAACCAATGCTGGCTAATGCTAAGGACAATTATTAACTCTTCACCCTTCCATGACTGAAGTTTGTGTATGAATATTTTTCTTTTTTTAGGAAAAAACACTTTGTGTGAACAAAACAAAAGATAATGACCTTTGATGAACATAGTAGGATCACCAAAAACAGGCTGTACACTTTGTTGCTAGCATTAATATTTGTCTATAGTTTTGTTATCAGGATCGAAATTATCAAGACATTTCTAAAATTTACATAGGAGACTCCAGGGAAGGGGAATCATCAGGATTTACATATGTCTACTTATATGTATTTGCATGAGTGCAAGAATCAAGAAAATGTCCTAAGGCAGATGCACAAATACTTTTCACATGGAAATAGCTATCCATACAGATTTATACATCAAAAATTAGCACAATCTCATTTACACCTGACCTAATTTCAAATGGTTTTATAATCTGACGAAGTTTAAAATAAATTCAGCTGAAGTTGCACATATTTGACAGAACTGACTTTGTTATCTGCTTTAAAACTTTAAATATTTTTATGATAAATTGTTTTTAATGTGCTAGTATTTTAAAATAATTTATATGTCTTTTGGGGGCTGATGATTGTTGTGGTCATTATCTGAATTACTGGCTGATAATTCCATGTGTCTGCTGCTGTGCACTTGCTCACTAATGGAAATCAGCATTTCATCTGTTCAAAGGTATCAAGAATGTAAATTTTAATACTGTTTCTGAGCAATTAGTTGAGGATCCTTTAGTAATTAACACCTAGAAAATATAATCATGACACACAGAATTAGTTGTTTTGGTTTTTACCTGGGACGGAGTCACAGTAATCCTCTGAAAATGAACAATTTCTAAGATTTGTTGCTAAGGAGAACCCCAGCTGGTTTAATGTGATGGAAGCACATTGAAATTTTACTTACTCCCAGGTAAGCATCTGAGCTGTAAATGTAAACAGAACCAGGAGCTGAAAACAGTTAGCAGAAGAATAGATGTACTTGCAATTGAAGAACATACTTCACCAGAAGTAGAAATTTAACTTGAAAGCATCTTGATTTTGGTGAAGGGGAAGGAGTAGAGGAGAACGATTTTGCTGAGAATATACTTTGCTCATTTACCACATTTTCCCACATATGCTGTCTTACTTTTTGAGTTAGCAAACTGAAAGCTCCAGCTGATGTGCACACATAATGTGTGGAGAATTTCCATTAACTTTCTGACATATAGTTAATATTTTTAGTGACTATGGGATGTCTGAACACTTGACAGAAAATGATGAAAGTGAAGAAATGGTTTCCCATGTTACCATGCAGAGTGTTCTTGTCAGTTCTCTCTAGCATTTGGTTCTGTCTCATCCATGACAGAAACAACTATTGCTGAGCAGGAGAGATTACTGTATCAATTTATGTGCATTTTCTAGAGAAGCCGTACAATTAAGAGAGAAGGAACAGTCAGTACCAAACAAATAAAAATATGTGGAACATCAAAATACTGTCACAAACCATGACAAAATAAAAAAATAACAAACCCAAATATTGTATTTGGAGTGATTGGAAGGTGGGGAAAAGGGATAAAATAAAGTAGTTTTAACTTTATACTACTCTGGTTTGTCCATCATAATAAAACCATTATATAACTCTTTAAAGTTTTAATTTTAACTCGGTTTCAGAGGGTGAATAATTCCACTTATGTCTAGATACAATTTGATCAGCCTACAGAGTGTTATTAATGTGGTGATCCATATCTTCAAATCATTGGAATGTATTACTCATGTCTGTGTATTACACGTCTAGTTTTTCAGGAAACCACTGAGAAGAAAATATTGACTGATTTAATATCTTGTAATTTATTTCTTATAGCTATCAGTGGCAGATTTTATTAAATATTCCTTCTAATTTTTTTAAATACTTGTGTCTATCTGAAAATGTTTAGGTTACTGTTAACATTATTTAACATTTTGCTTTCCATTGTGTTTTCTGTAAGTCAGAGTTGCAGACTGGACTGGTAATCCCTTACTTGAAAATGTGAGATAGCATTGCTTTAAAACTTCATTTTGAAAGAACACCTTGTTCATCATTTAGTGTTTAGCTTTGTTAAGCTGTGTCATATCAGATTAAAAGCAAGTACCAAAAAATGAATAGTGAAATCTCCACTCTGCCAAACAGCCAATATACGATGTCAGTCACTATCGAAACAAGCTGTGAGTCTTGGACACATTTCTCCTAATCATTGAACAATTTGGTCTGGAGTCTTATGAGAACAAACCTATCCTTCATCCAGGTACTGTATCAAATCCATTGATATTTTATAGGCTATAAACAGCTGATGGATTAACTCCCTTGCACTTGAAAAATCCTACAGAAAGGCTCCCCTGCTTCTCAGGGAGCTTTCACAGATACCCTCTTTGCTTTTTAGTAATTCAAGGGAAAGTCTCTCTCATTGTACAACTGTGATAAGATACAGTATGTGAAGGGAAAGTCTAATTAGATTTGACATTTTAATTGAAGAATTATAAATGCCCTTCACCAGATTTTGTAGAAACTGTTCACAGGTGACTGCTTACATGATAGATTTTATCCACAGCAGCCCCAAGGTATGCTTTGATTAGCTCTTTTTGGCTACAACCAAGAGAAAGCAAAATATCTTCTTCATTTCGCCACATCTCACTCTGTGAATGTTATATTCTTTGGCATTATCTTCATTATTGATCAGACACTTGTTTATAATGCAAAAGCTACATATTGCTTTGTCTGTAAAAGTTTACAAACTTCATATTTTGAAAATAAATCTAAGTAGTATATAAGAGTTAATAGGACTATGATAGAAGAAAAAAATGAAAAAAAGAGTTTATTTTCAAATCAAGGTAAATGTCCACTGCATATGCCTACTACATCTGTGTTATAAATACCTCTGTGTCTGTTTTTCTAAAAAAAAAAAAAAAAAAAAAGAGAGAGAAGAAAGAGGCATTAAGACCCATGTTCCCTAAACCTCTATGTACTCTGCACATAGTGATAAAACTTCTGCAGGCCAGTAGATCAATTCTTGAGTGCTATATATTCTTCCAGATATCACAATTAAAACTTTTCAACTACACTTCTAATTATTATATTCTGAGTTGACTGGAACCAGTAGGTATCTTAGACTTACCTCAATCTTACATGTTTTTAAATGTGTCTCTTAGGCTGAACATGAAAGTTCAGAAATTACTGGGTATCACTAATGGGTTAGTGGGTTAAATGAATTAATTGCCAGAATGTCTGTGCTAATAATCTAAGGAAGGGCTAAGTATATCTATATAATAATGGACAATTAGAAATATCTGTAGTTGGTGATTTAATTCAACTTATGTAAGGTTCTCAACTTGAATGTCCCTTTATGATCCCATCACAATAGAAATAAATAGATTCTATTTGTTGGACATTGGAAGCACAACTGCATTGTAAAATAAATCTACACTCAACAAAATATTTTCCAGTTCTGTTAAATGGTTAAATAGCCCCAAAACTGAAAAAAAAAAGAAAAAAAAAAAAAGAGACTGACGATGGCAATTATCCTGTTTATCAGCAAAGTGATATGTGAGACGCATATCTGAAGGATAAGAGGGGCTTTGTATGAGCAATTACGTGCAATCCAATAGCTTTCTGAAATGTGGAATATTTGGCACAGCACAAAGTGACAGATAAAATGTTTGAGGTAAATCATTTTGCTACAACTGACATCCCACTTAAATGATATAGAAATTATGTCAATTATAAAACTAGCTGACAAAGCCAGAAACAAACAAAAGGCTCTTCAAGTGAAAATATAATATCTTTAACAGCTATATCAAATGTGACTCAAAATTATAGCAAAAAGGTTTAGTCATTACTTTTTCTATATCCTTTCTTCTGTCATCCTTACTAATGGAAATGCTGTAGCAGAAGCTATGAAAAAAACAAGCTAGAAACTTCTAGAGTCCATATTTTTTCCTTAACAGCCCAGAATAGAAATGTAGTAAAAATTAAGTCATTAGATTCACAAAAGTACTGAGGAATCAAAAAAATACAACATAAAGGACCTGTGAACATCAAAGCCTAAGAGTAAAAGAAACCAATACAAAACCTATTCTCTAATCAGTTATTGGTGGTGACTCACCTTTACCTCTAAAACTTCTCCTGGGTCACATTGTGTCTTAGGCTTTAAGTACTGCCAGAGATTGCTGACTGCATTCTCTAGCCATTATGTGGAAATCCCAATACACCTGTCTGTGTTTGCATTTCTTTGCAGAACCCAAGCCAAACCATGTTTAAACTACATCAAAACCACACTCAGTAGCAGCATATCTGCCATAACTATTCTCTCAAGAAGAAAAACCATGGAACAGCCTACTCCTTTGACATTTCCAAGAAGGGAGAGACATGAGTTCTATGCTTCCTTCACCTAGGAGGAATCAGAATTTTTGAGTTTACTTTGTCTTGCAATGTCTTTTCATAAAGGACTACTTTCAAGTGATATATGTCTAGAGTTCCCATGTATCAGAGAATAATAAACATGAAAAACCTGCATAAAGCACAGGGCGTTAAACATCACTTTGATTTATTTCCATTAGTTCCACAAATATAGTTTAATTTAAACACTTAATTCAGGTATTGCCATGTCTAACTATCCATGACTAACTCTTCAGTCTTTTAGGGAAGGATTCAGGCAAATAGAGGATTTGGATATTTCAGGTTGTTTTCATTCAAACTATCAGGAACAATGAAACTTTAGGCAAGAATATACCTCTTACCAGAACAGGTTCTTCTGATTATAGATGGGTACCCCTGCCAAGCTGCAATCAATAAATGCAGCAGGGTACAAAGGAGGGTTTTTTAGGTCAGAGTAGCACATAAACATTCTCAGGTTTGGTGACATACCACAGGTTATGTTCCCCAGCCAGTGTTGGAGCAGCTATCTCTGACAGGGCAGAGGCTTCAACCCAGACAGAGAAAGCTTCAAATGATGGTGCAGCCCTGCAAGTCCCAGTTCTGGGGCTGGAGAGATGGTCCCCTTTCCTGAGGAGCTGTGTTATTGTTGAAGAACTGTGTCAACAAGTGGAGGAATTATGAGAGGAAGTGAGCAGGCCATGCAGCATCAGAGAGGATGAATGAGAGACAGACCAGATCTCTGAGACCTTACAGCATCAGAGCCAAGAACCCCAGCTGCAGTGGAGACACAGGCAGAGTCTGCTCCTAGTAGAATGGTAAGTGGTGACTTCTGGCACAAAGAGGAGGGCTCCTGCTCCAACTTGCAATTATGAAAAAGGCTCACTGCCCTCAAAGCTGAGGAGGAGGAGTTCGAGGAGGAGGTGTTTTCAAGCAAAGCACCTTACCTGACTAGCCCTGAGCTACACAGGAGCATCAGGTGGAAATGGCAAGTGATAGCAGTGGTGACTCCTTGCTGTGGAGGATGGAGGCACCCATCTGCCACCCTGACTCATCATCTGGAGAACTTTATTGCTTGTCAGGGCCCCAAATCTGAGATGCTGTGGAAAAGCTGTTAAAACTTGACCAGTTATTATCCTCTGCTGTTCTTCTACATGGGCACCAATGGTACTGTTAGAGGCAACCTGGAGAGTATCAAAAGTGACTAGAAATGGTCTGGGAGTGATAGTGATATGGGGGCCCAGGTGGTGTTGTCCTCAGTGCTGCTGGTGAGGGGACAGGGTGTGAGAAGGATATCAAGGTCCTTCTAGAAGGTGTTCTTTCCCTCAAGAGAATCAACTGCACCATTCAGTTGCTTTTGTTTTTGTTTTTTTAAATCCAATGATCTGGAGATATGAGGAAATTCTGAAGCAGGGACAACTTACCTTTGGTGGAAGAGGATCAGATCAGGGAGCATTTAAGCGAATTGGACAAAATCAGAATATCGGAAGAATAGAAAAACTGGAGAATAGAAATATATCCATTTAACATTGTGGTATGAATTCTAAGACAAAGATGTAATGTTCAGACAATATAAAAAAACCCACCTTATTTTCCCACTGCTGTCTACAGTAAACATTGTCACAGCAGACACATCAGTTCAACACCTAGGGATGAAGATAAGTTTTCTACAGAGATATTATTTTTCCTTTACATAATTTTCAAGGAGGATGTTGAGAGATTAATTTGACTTTGGGCTAGGAGGCTAGCTCCTTTCATTATGGCTTTGCAATTTATTCATTTCATAGTTTCACAAGGGTGATATACATCATTTTCAAAGACAGTATGGCCTGAGATTTTATTTTGTGTGTCTCCAAACATCTCAAGTTTTTCATGTTACAGTACGTTATCTGTAGAACAATAGAAGAAGTAGTAATAATAAAAATAACAATAATAATTACAGTAATAATATCTGGGAGGATCCATCAGAAACAAGCTGATGTAAAGACTGGAGTGATGTATTCTTTATACTTTGTTCATTGTAAAGAAAACAAGTAGCCATAAATACAGTATGTTTTCCAAGTCTCTCACAAGCATCTCTTGTCAGCTTTGTTCATTTTCACATTATCCCACAATTCCTATTATTATCTAATCACAGACCTATTTCCTTAAAATAACTTTTAAAACATCTGTTTTCTTCAGTGAGTGCTAAGTATCATGTTTATAAAAATCCTTAGGCTTCTGAGCCAGATTGAAGCCCCATGGTGACAGAAGACTTACAAAAACAAAATAGAAGTTTGTACCTGGCACTGCCCATATAAGACAATGTATAATTTTAAACCACTTTGCTTTTCTGTCTCTTTATTCTTTTTATCCCTCCTTTCTAGATGATCACTGCTATACACTAGTGAAAGACTGAGCTTTTAATGTACTTTGACTTGGTAGAATATTATACATCAGTAGATGCATAATGTCTTAAACTTTTTGAAGGACTTTTCAGATCAGACCAATCATGTATAAAGCCCTCCTGGATATGTTGCAGAACAGTATCTTAAAGCCAGATTAAAGTAATTACTTGTGAGACAGCAATAATCATACATTTAAAAATTTTGAGACTAAACTGATAGAATCAGAATTTGACTTTGCTTGGACTTCATGTGTTGCACATAGTCAGAATCATGCAGTAGTTGCTTAAAACACATCCTTCTACTTTTCTTGAGAAACTGTCACATTTGTAAGCTTTAATAGACCTTCTGTGTGGAGTATGTCAAATGTGCAGTAGAATAGAAATAAAAATTCCAAGCACCCAGCACTGCATTTGAACCTAGGAATATGTATTCTAAATTTTTTAACTTTTTGCTTAAAATGTTTATGCTCAGAAAATTTATGTTTAGCTTCAGAAAATTTTGTTCCTTAACACATAATTTCTCTAATGATTTTTAGCCAAGTTTTCACTATCAAAGGTTTAATTCTCTGCTGCTGAATTTCCTTGACTGTATTCAGAGCAGTCCCACTAAAGCTGTTTTGTCTGGTTTTACTTTGACTGTAAAAAAGTTTTCTTCTTTTTGTAGGAGTTTTCCCAGCACAATCTGTGACTAATATGTTTGTGGACTTTCATATAGTCCTATATAGGAAGCAAAAGTATTGAAGTATGTTTTGATAAGTTTTGATTCTTTAATGTAATTATTGAAGTTTTTAAGTGCTTCAGTTTATTTTGTAGAAGTCTCAAATTCAATGTTCTTTCAACAATAAAAGACTTAAAATCTTAAAATGAATTGATGAAAGCAGTGACTGTAAATTTCAGATATTATTATAAGTAGATTGAATACTAAGGAAAATATTCAGAATTAATATTCAGTTACTATAATAAAAAACTATTCCCAGTTGAATTATATATTATAAACTTATTATTGAAGAATGATTTATAAGAAAATTGCCTATTTACTTAATTAATTGAGACAGAGATAAAAAATGAAGCTCAACTGTATAATACTCATGAAAGAAGAAAAATCCATTTTGCAAGCATTTTCTTTAGCTCTTCAGAAGCCTTGTGAAGAGTATTTTATATGTGAGTATAAATTATTTACTAGTTACAGTAGAGGTATCATTTCTTTATTCCAATACTGTCCACTTGATGTTAATGAGTAGTTCCAGATATTAGATAACAAATTGTCATATAAACATTTGGTCTAAAATTTCAAAACTTTATTATTTTGACTAATAGTTATCATGGTGAAATATTGGAAATGTTGACCCTTTAATAATAACATCATACCAGTCTAAGAAAATATTTTTTATCATTCATATCACTGATTTTAATGTAAATAGTATTAAGCCTGCTTTTCTATACACATCAGAGGTTTGAGTCAAGCTACTTGGTTGAAAAACATTGATCAATCATAATGTTTTTTTAATTTTTTGGAAAGTTTTTTTTTTTAATTTTCTGTTAAAACAGTTCCTGTTCTCATTTGACTCAAATATCATAACAGTGAGCTTGAAAAACTGATACAGACCGTGCAATAAATCTACTTTACTTTCAGTTATGAAAATAATACCTGCAAAATTATATTGCAAGGAAATTATATTTCTAATTTACACAATATATTTATAAAGTATTAGAATTAAATATATATTTGAAAATTAGGTAAAAGTGGTTATTAGGATATTTATAACTTTAGATTTGAACTCTAGACACATTCTTCTCTGTGAATTATTATCTGACAAAATTGCTTTATAAGGTAAATACATATTTACTTGAAACTTATTTAGAATTAATTAAATAAACCAAATTCAACATCCAAATAATAAGACATGTATTTTCTTTGTCCTTTCTTAACTGAAGTAACAAATCCAAAATTTATTCATGCACATTGTAACCCAGAATATAAACCACTTAGTTCTGGATTGTTCCATTCTGTGGAAAAATGTGACTGTGAAGTCATAAAGCACCTTGACCACTTTTTTCAGATTTCTCTCTCTGTGTTTTTTATCACTGAAGTGTAGGACATTTTTTCTATCATCTCCCTTGTCCTGCATGGGACCTTCCTAAAACTTTTAAGTCCCAACAGGATTTAAGGGAATACGAGATACTTGATTGAAGATCTGCACCTGCTCTGGCTCTGATTTCTAAGGCCCTCCAGCCTGAATAGTAGGCCAACAGAATTTGATAGTTTTAACCATAATTACTGAGTTTTAGCAAAAAATTATCAAATTATAATCACATTAATAATCTGTTCATGTGATTCTGTCATGGATGTCTGGAGAGAGAGAGAAGATGAAGGCAAAGAGAGGTACAGACCTGCCTTCTACATTCCTGAAGTAATATAAACTTATGTTAGACATTTTTCTTCTGGAATCAGTCCAAAGAATACATGAATCTAATAACTTGTGCATTATTTATCTTTATAGCCTATCTTCAGCATTGCTCTTTCTTCTGCTCTACAATGCTTACAAAATTAGGTAAAAACAAAACCATATATATAAAAAAAAAAAAGATTCCTGAAGTTTTGAGATAATAAATAAACAATCTTCTAAACCAGTCCAGTCATTTGAGATGCCCTAAAATATCAGAAAAACCTGTATAGGGCTGACAAGATACAACCTAAGGCAAACACCTACACTCTCAACCTCAGTTGTCGGTCTAGGGTGAATAAACAAGTTTTTTATTTTAGATTAATAATAAATGAGTTATAAATCAGAATATCTGCTACTAAAATGGTATATATGAACTTCTAAAAATAAACATTTAACAATAGTTTTTAAATGGATGAGGTTTCAGCAGTTAGCTTGATGATAGAGAAATACTACAATTGTTTATTGAAATAATACTTCAATTAGTTTTGTAATTATTATTTCTTACCAAGATCAATCTTGACCTCTGTGGAATGCAATTTATCAGCATAATGTTTAGATTGTGGTAATTAATGCTTTCAGCCACAAATATGATTTCATATAAAATATAGAACAAAATTGTTCTACTCCACAGCATCATTACATACTTCTTGAGGTAAATTCAGTGCTTTGAATCCATTAACTTTTCGTTGTGTGGTGTTACCATCCACTGCTAAAGATTAGCTACTGACACATTTATCAAAGGATGATAAATGAGCTGTCCTTTCAGATGTCTGATTATCTGACCTTTATTCAGTTAAAAGCACAAGGGGTGGACAGTGTTAAGTGCTTGCTAGTTTAGAATGAAATTGAACCCAGGAAATGAATGTTTGGTATTGTCTTCAATAATACAAATTTAGTCCATCAATTTATGTTTAAATTAAAGAAAACAAAACTTATTTTAAAGCTCTGTAGAAACTCTCAATTTTTACACATTTTTTTTTAACAAATTCAGTATCTCATGAAGAATCCTTAATTCTAAAAGTTCCTTTTGAGAAAGAACGATTTTATTGTTATCCACTAGACTGTAGATAGTCAGTCAAAAAGCACATAGGGTTTAAGAATTCCTTCAAGTGTATAACAAAAATGTGTTAACTTTTATCTATTTCCACTACATACAGACAGCTTCTGGCATCTGGATGACTACAGTTGTAGAAATCCTTATCTAAAAGTTCAAGTATTGAGTAAATCCAGAAACTTCAGATAAATAATTCTAAATGTTCACTAATATTCGTTTGCTCTTGTAACACAGTAATTTAAGCATCTTTGCATATGTAAAGCTTAGATGCATCTTTCATATTGCATAAAGCAAATACAACACAACAATCAGTGTTAAATAAACAATGATATAATTGTTTTTGACATTCAATGTGAAATAAGATTTGCTAGAAATTAGAGCTCTAAGCTTCCATTTTATAGGGATTTTGCAAATGCCCAGGGACCTCTGGAAATAAATATTGCCCAGCTAATCTCTATGTTAAATGTTATCATTGGTGTGAGCTTGAATTATAGTACTGGATTAGGAAATGCCAGTACAGCTTCTTGCAAAAAGATTTCAATGCAATTCAGACATCCGCCTTGGCTGTTGCTTGTCACTGAGGGAAAAGAATGGCTAGAGCAAGTGGTTATAGTCTGAAAACTAGGAAATTTATGAAGATATATCTGTGGTACAAAAAATGTCAAATTAAAAAGCAATATGGAGCAAGTTATCAGGTTGTTCCTTTGCTATACTGTGGATATAGTTGTGTTTACTTTTCTAGGAAAATCTTGATAATTATATTCTCCTTCCAAGGTGGCTGGACATGAACTATCTTTAAGCTAGTAGTTAAGACTTGTGATGTTAACGTATAAGTGAGCCAATGTTCCTACCATCATGAATTACTATCATGAAGAAATCACTTCAGGAGTAGGGTATATTCATCTACTTTCAATTATTGGGGTGTACACAAAGAAAGTTCATATTTGTTTTAAAAATATTGTGAAGTTGTGCAGATATCCATATATCATAGAATGGTTAGAGTTGGAAGGGACCTTAAAGATCACCCAGTTCCAACCCACTGCCATGAGCAGGGACACCCCCCACTAGACCAGGTTGCTCAAAGCCTCATCCAACACGGCCTTAAACACTTCCAGGGAGGGGGCATCCACAACTTCCTTGGGTAACCTGTTCCAGTGTCTCACCACCCTCACAGGACAGAATTTCTTCCTAATATCTTATCTAAACCTACCCTCTTTCAGTTTAAATCTATTACCACTCATTCTATCACTGTGTCCTTGAAATGATCCTTCCCCAGCTTTCTTGTAGGTCCCCTTCAGGTATTGGAAGGCTGCTATAAGGTCTTCCTGGAGTCTTCTCTTCTCCAGGCTGAACAGCCCCAACTCTCTCATCCTGTTGTCATAGGAGAGGTGCTCCAGCCCTCTGATCATCCTTGGGACCCTCCTCTAGACTCTCTCTAGTAGGTCAATGTCCTTCTAATGTTGGAGGCCCCAGAACTGGATACAGTACTCCAGGTGATGTCTCATGAGAACAGAGTAGAGGGGGAGAAGCACCTCCCTCGACCTGCTGGCCATTCTTCTCAATGCAGTTTAGGATAAATTTGGCCTTCTGGGCTGCAAGCGCTCATTGCCGGCTCATGGTGAGCTTCTCACCCTGAAGTCCTTCTCCTTCAGGACTGGACTCAATCCATTTTCCACCCAGCCTGTATTTGTGCTTGGGATTGCCCCAACCCAGGTGCAGGACCTTGCACTTGACCTTGTTGAAATTCATGAGGTTTGCAAGCCTGACAAGGTCCCTCTGGATGGCATCCCTTCCCTCCAATGGGCTGACTGAACCACACAGGTTGGTGTCATTGGCAAAGTTGCTGAGAGTGCGCTCAGTCCCACTGTCCATGTCACCAACAAACATGTCAAACAGCATCAGTCCCAATACTGACGCCTGAGGGACGTCACTCGTCATTGATCTCCACTTGGACATAGAGCTGTTGACAGCAACTCTTTGAGTGCAACCATCCAGCCAATTCCTTATCCACCGAGTGGTCTATCCATCCAGTCCATATGTCTCCAACTTAGAGACAAGAATGTCATGTTGGTCAGTGTCAAATGACTTGCACAAGTCTGGGTAGATTACATCAGTTGCTCTTCCCTATTGTTTCAAGTTGTATTTCTTATACCTGGAATAAACATTGAAACTTTAGAAGATGTAGTTAATATACGGGTTTTTTAAGACTATAAATGGAGGAAGGCACAGTTGAAATGTTGCAAATAGCAAATTCTTTTCCTGAGGACAGATCAGTCCTAGGATTAATTTTCTTGAATTAATTTTGATGTAGGTATAACTGTTATTAAGTTGGTATAGCTTATCCAAACCTTGCTAAGATTACCTATTTTAGCCAAGGTGTACTTCCACTCCAGTCTAGTCATTGGCAGCACAACAGTGAAGATCAGATTAATCTTTCTCTGCTCTGTTCTGTGTTCATTATTCCTGTCTGGTTTTGTACTAGAGTCTTTTAGAGTGATGTTCATGACAGTAGCTAACCTTTTGGCTGTCAGTGTATATTTAAAGTGGGAAATCTAGGCATTTTTATTTGCAAATTTCTTGACAGAATATTTTCCTCTTCCGTGATAGCTAGTGTTTATCAGTACATACCTGCCTCCCTCAGTTAAAATTAATTAAATCTTAATTAACGAATTAACTAGGGGTCAGGCTGAGTGCAGGATTAAATCTTCTAAATTTTGCTGTCTACATATGTCCAAACCACAACCACAGGTCAATACATGTCATGGGTGTAGATAGAGATTCAACACATTTTAAAGTCAATATCTCTCAGGTGTCCAGCTAAATAGCTCTTTGAACTCTCTTGGCTAGATTTCTACTAGCCATAAATGGAAGCTTAGACTTCCAACATGTCTCTGGATACCTGTGCCTAGACACATGCATCTAAATCTGTTCGTATCACGTTAAATCACAACCTCATATATTTAATTGTCCAGGCAGAGATAGGTAACAGTTTTTGATAAGCACCCGGATATTCTCACAGGCCTACAACCATCTCTCCCAAAAGTTATGGATTTTCTACAGGGTTTTATTGTGCTTCATATCTCCCAGCTGTACAGGTACTGCATGGAATCTTGAAAAGCACTGGAAACTAATGCTTCAGTAAAAGAATCACAACTGGTGGATGTTTAGGTGACCAGAGTTAGATAGGATGAAACCCATCTTTGCTCTCCAATTATTGGGGTTTTTTTAAGCAGAATTGATTCCCAAGAATGGGAAGTAGGTTTTCATTAAGATTTGAGAAAAAAAAACCAAAACAAAACAACAAAGCAACCTTTTAATTTTATTTATGATCAGAACTCTCTTCTAAGACTATTTTTAAACAAACAAATTTGCATTTAGAAAATAACTTTTCTCTCCTGAAATTGTCCTCTCTAGCATATTATGCACTAAACCTGAAAGGCATTATATCTGTTTTCTTTTTCCTCAATAAAGAATACAAAAACTTTTGGAGCAAGAATGGTATCAGGACAAACAGCAACAATCATTATTTTATTTGTTCTTATCACAGTAAAATTCAAGTCAACATGCTTTTTCTCATCTAATCTAATGAAAATCATCAAACTTCATTTTATGCATTAAATTTGGATCAAAACTAAAATATTTTTCATCTGTTTCCAAAAAAACAAGCCTATTTCTTACTCTAAAACCTCTTCGAAGTTGAATTTAATGGTCTTTTGAGAGTGCTGGGTTTTTTTTTTTTTCCATTGACATGGCTAAGACAGAGCATAAATAACTAGCTGGCACTAAATAGCTAACTTTTATGTTACTGCAGGTGCGATGAGCCCCACATAGGGAACACTAATAAATAAATATCAATACCCCATGCAAAATTCTGTTCAAATTAATAAATCAGAGAAGACCGTGTCTGAAGTTTAGCATGATAATACTTCTAAATGTCCAGGTTCTTTTATACACCTTCAAAAATAAAGAAATTGAGAGGTACAGAAAATACTAAACTCAGCCCCTTGCTCTTTACAGTTAATCAAAAAAAGTGTTTCCATCAAGTAGAGTTTGAGAGACTGAAGATTCTAATTTGATACCAAGACTGACATACGCAGTAGCAACATTCAGCAACAGACTTTGTCTGACAGCTCAGTATGCAGAAAAACAGATGTATTCTCCAAATTAACTGCAAAATCCCCAGCAGCTGTGAATATGCAAAAAAACCCCATAACCTTTGCTGTCCCCAAAACTTTGCTTTCCTGTGCTTGTCTTGTCTAGTATTAACCAGTGACAGACCACACTGCAGCTTCAATTATTCAATTTTATTTCAGATTTTATGTAAGGTTATAAATACTCTATTGCTTCATTTATAAATGAGAAACTGAAATGTAGAGTCACCTTGCTATGATTACTAGCCTCTGGTCTCCACAGGTTAATGCAAAATCAATGATAGGAAATCTTTAGAAATCTGATTGTATCTGAACAACATTAAAATACTCAGAAATTTCAGATATGGTCTCATTGAATTAAAACATGTTTTTCTGCCACTCATTCTCTCTATTATGTTAGTTTATGTGGCCAAGTCTTACTTTCAAAGAAGTACCTTCATTTTTGACATTGTAGATGTCTTTATAGGTCTGCAAGATCAGAATGGATACCACCTGCCTGTCTGATAGTGGTGTCATGAGTGATACCTCCTAGTGACAAACAGTTATATTAGTCTGTTTCTATTCCAGCAGACTGGCTGGCAATCCATCATATTCTAGTAGACTCCTGAGAAATCCACAGGGATTATCTGTCAAAAGTCTTGTGTTGGAATTCAAGCAAGTGGGGCAGAAGGCCAGCTTGGTTAAAAAGGGATTTTCTAGAACTTAGGTGGAACAGGTAAGTGTATGGACATTGGAAGCAAAGACAGGTGACACAGGAGGATTATAGAGATGCTATTTACCACTGCAGTGAGAAAATTTGTGTGACCAAAGCTCAATTAGAGTTCAAGCTGATCAACACTGTGAGGGACAACAAAAAGGGCTTTTAAAAATATGTTTAATAGCAAAAAGTGAATCAGAGGTAACATTTGTCCATTGCTTGATGAGGTCGGACACCTCACAAATAGGGATGTAGACAAAGCAGAGACATTTAATGCTGTCTTCACTTGTCTTCAACACTGATGATGAGCCCGGGGACCCCTAGAGCCCTGTGATGGGAGACATTTTCTACTTTTGGAATTGCCCGCTACTGCACTTTTAAGAGATGTCTCTTAAAAAGTGACCAGCAATCACAGAACACAATACCTTAAAAAACAGATTCCCAGGGGAATCTTTTCTTAGCTAGCTTCTTCAGCAGCCCAAAGCTCTCCCTGTATACAAGGTCAAAGTTTTGCTGGCAGTGTTTCTCCCGTTGGCAATGATAAACTGCTACATGAACATTTCTAGTACCTATCACTTCTGGGTTTTTTTGTTTGTTTCTTTGTTTGTTTTGTTTGTTTTGGTTTGGTTTGGTTTTTTTTTATACTGTGCTCATTCCTGCAGTGTCCCCCCAGCAAAGGGTCACTAAGTTGATTAAGGAACTGGAACTTGGGCCCAAGCTCAAACCTTGGCCCCAGTCTTTGCCTTACCTATGTCACAGGATTAATGAGGTTGACCTCAGGAGATGGCTCAGTAGTTGGAATTTATATATGTTGAGGTATAAGTCATCATGCTTATTTTTCAATCTGGACTAAGAAATGAGATGTATCTGTTAGTCCAGTAGCAGACAGTAATTCAAAGTATCACAGACATTTTTCTGCTTTAGAAACACCCTGAGGAGGGAATAAGCATTACTTTGCAAATTACCCATTTACTTAAGCATTATTCATCCAGCTTTTGCAATGAAACTTCTCGGGGAAGTTTGACTGGGAAGATGACATGTCCTTTGCTAGTAAATAAGGCAGTATCTATTTTCTCATGGCCATAGTTAGCATATAGCCAAGTGTAGGACTAAGTTTTCAGTTATCTGTGCTTGCAAGTAAAGGTTATGTAAATCTCACTGCAATGGATACAAAATAAGTGTACTATCCTAATACCTATGTTGCTCTGAAGCTCCCAGGAATAGTGTACTCTTTGTTCCACCCACCTCCTGTGTAAACACTTGCCTTTCAGGTTGCTTATACTTGTTCTAGCATGGACTGAGCGCTCAAGCCCAGAGGATGCTCTGAGCTTTGGATGTCCACCTCTTGAAGCTGCTCTCACAAGCTTTCCATGTAAAGCAAGGACCAGTCTGACCCTGAGGGCTGCTCCTGCAGGAGTAACTTAGTACCAAGGTCCTATCACTGTATTGGTTGGGTCCCAAACAACATCTTTGCATAGCAGAGATTGAAAGACTGAAAATAATTAAGTATTATCCACATAAAACCAGATTTGAGTCAATGTTTTTCAGGGCTATTGAGAATATCTTGTGCTTCTAAGCAGTATACTCATTTGAATTTATTCAAGATTTGAATATTCATTAATTAAGATATAATATTATGATGTGGTAGGTTCCTTTGTCATTCCAGTTGCCACTGGGTAAAATAAAGTGTTTGCCCCTTAATACGTAGTGATGATGCAGATGGGAACTAAAGTCGAATTTTATATGCAATTAAAATTATAGGGGGAATTTAAGCAGTTCAAATATAATTGCCTGGGATGGAGTTTTGCCAGAATGAAGAATTTTGCTCTCACTGAAATATTCTTTGGATCTGTAAAGATCAGATTTGCTCATGTATTTGGTTTTACACCTTACTGGACAGATGGTATTTCCAATACAGCAATATCCATGTAATCAGTTTAATATCTGGTCAACAGGGAGGGTTGTATTTATGAAATGGAAGGAGGGCTTGACCACTTGGGAAGA